>NW_023493677.1:417500-662500 GCF_013265735.2 Oncorhynchus mykiss
TTCCATATAGCCAGTAAACCTCTACAGAACAGAACAGTTCCATATAGCCAGTAAACCTCTACAGAACAGTTCCATATAGCCAGTAAACCTCTACAGAACAGTTCCATATAGCCAGTAAACCTCAACAGAACAGTTCCATATAGCCAGTAAACCTCTACAGAACAGTTCCATATAGCCAGTAAACCTCAACAGAACAGTTTCATATAGCCAGTAAACCTCTACAGAACAGTTCCATATAGCCAGTAAACCTCTACAGAACAGAACAGTCCCATATAGCCAGTAAACCTCTACAGAACAGAACAGTTCCATATAGCCAGTAAATCTCTACAGAACAGAACAGTTCCATATAGCCAGTAAACCTCTACAGAACAGTTCCATATAGCCAGTAAACCTCTACAGAAGAGGACAGAAGGACAGTCATTAGAGCAGGGTTTCTCCTCCCTTAATCTCCCATTAGGGAATTAACCCCAGACCACAACCTAACACACTCTAACCCTAACTGCTGCTAGTTACAGCACTAAGCCTGGACACATTGAGAATATCCTCTGAACTCAACACACAGGACGCTCTGTCTGTCTGTCTCACCATGGCAACTGGAAGGCCCCCCTCCTGTACAGGTAAGAACCAGTGTCCAGTCCTTTCAGTGTGTGTGTGAGCCACATGGTTGTTAATGAGAGAACTCAGCGCATGCAGACTACTGTTGTTCTCAGGATCAGTTTATTATGGTTAGATGTTAAATATATCACATGGTTCTGTACTGACCATGTGACTGTCTGCTGTTACTGACCTGATGGGAACTCTCTACATGGTTCTGTACTGACCTGATGGGAACTCTCTACATGGTTCTGTACTGACCAGATGGGAACTCTCTACATGGTTCTGTACTGACCAGATGGGAACTCTCTACATGGTTCTGTACTGACCAGATGGGAACTCTCTACATGGTTCTGTACTGACCAGATGGGAACTCTCTACATGGTTCTGTACTGACCTGATGGGAACTCTCTACATGGTTCTGTACTGACCTGATGGGAACTCTCTACATGGTTCTGTACTGACCTGATGGGAACTCTCTACATGGTTCTGTACTGACCTGATGGGAACTCTCTACATGGTTCTGTACTGACCTGATGGGAACTGACCTGATGGGAACTCTCTACATGGTTCTGTACTGACCTGGTGGGAACTGTCTACATGGTTCTGTACTGACCTGATGGGAACTCTCTACATGGTTCTGTACTGACCTGATGGGAACTCTCTACATGGTTCTGTACTGACCTGATGGGAACTGACCTGATGGGAACTCTCTACATGGTTCTGTACTGACCTGATGGGAACTCGCTACATGGTTCTGTACTGACCTGATGGGAACTGACCTGATGGGAACTCTCTACATGGTTCTATACTGACCTGATGGGAACTCTCTACTCTACCTTCCTTTATCAACAGGATAGATAAAGTACATGTTGTGCTGTAGAATTTGTGAATGATGTCTCTTGTATAATACATTCTATACATTGACCCCTGAGACATCCCGAAAATCTATCTGTAGTGTCTGTAGTGCTTTAATCCACAAACCATTATGACCACTCTATGGAAAGGGGAGACTGTCATGAACGTGATGGTGTTCTCCATAAGTGTCACAGGGGAGGGGGGGTTATATTTATCATTAAAATAGGGTTCCTTCAACGTTGCTCTGATGTCCAAAAGCTTTCAGGTCGAGGTGGGGGTGGGGTGGGGGGTAGGCAGTTCTATGTATAACTAGTCACAGCAGGAACTCCATTAGAAACCATTAGATATTTATAACACTGGGGAGTCTGTCTATAGTGCTGAATCCAGCACATCATGTCACTATGGCGACGCTCTCTAAATAATCACAACGCTTTTAGACATCATACACCCCTCCTGGCTGATCCTGCTGTGTGTCTGTTCCATAATGTGGTAGGATATATGACCTGTCTGTGTGTCTGTTCCATAATGTGGTAGGATATATGACCATGCTGTGTGTCTGTTCCATAATGTGGTAGGATATATGAACTGTCTGTGTGTCTGTTCCATAATGTGGTAGGATATATGACCTGTCTGTGTGTATGTTCCATAATGTGGTAGGATATATGACCCTGCTGTGTGTCTGTTCCATAATGTGGTAGGATATATGACCTGTCTGTGTGTCTGTTCCATAATGTGGTAGGATATATGACCCTGCTGTGTGTCTGTTCCATAATGTGGTAGGATATATGAACTGTCTGTGTGTCTGTTCCATAATGTGGTAGGATATATGACCTGTCTGTGTTTTCCATAATGTGGTAGCATATATGACCTGTCTGTGTCTATTCCATAATGTGGTAGGATATATGACCCTGCTGTGTGTCTGTTCCATAATGTGGTAGGATATATGACCTGTCTGTGTGTCTGTTCCAGAATGTGGTAGGATATATGACCTGTCTGTGTGTCTGTTCCATAATGTGGTAGGATATATGACCCTGCTGTGCGTCTGTGTGTTCCATAATGTGGTAGGACATATGAACTGTCTGTGTGTCTGTTCCATAATGTGGTAGGATATATGAACTGTCTGTGTGTCTGTTCCATAATGTGGTAGGATTGATGACCCTGCTGTGTGTCTGTTCCATAATGTGGTAGGATAGATGACCCTGCTGTGTGTGTTTTCCATAATGTGGTAGGATATATGAACTGTCTGTTTGTCTGTGGGTTCCATAATGTGGTAGGATATATGACCCTGCTGTGTGTCTGTTCCATAATGTGGTAGGATATATGACATGTCTGTGTGTTCCGTAATGTGGTAAGATATATGGCCATGCTGTGTGTCTGTTCCATACTGTGGTAGGATATATGACCTGTCTGAGTGTTCCATAAAGTGGTAGGATATTTCACCATGCTATGTGTCTGTTCTATAATGTGGTAGGATATATGACCTGTCTGTGTGTCTGTTCCATAATGTGGTATGATATATGACCCCTCTGTGTGTCTGTTCCATAATGTGGTAGGATATATGACCTGTGTGTGTCTGTTCCATAATGTGTTAGGATATATGAACTGTCTGTGGGTTCAATAATGTGGTAGGATATATGACCCTACTGTGTGCCTGTGTGTTCCATAATGTGGTAGGATATATGACCCCACTGTGTGTCTGTCCCATAATGTAGTAGGATATATGAACTGTGTGTCTGTTCCATAATGTGGTAGGATAGATGGCCTGTCTGTGTGTCTGTTCCATAATGTGGTAGGATATATGACCCCACTGTGTGTCTGTGTGTTCCATAATGTGGTAGGATGTTTGACCCTGCTGTGTGTCTGTGTGTTCCATAATGTGGCAGGATGTATGACCCTGCTGTGTGTCTGTGAGTTCAATAATGTGGTAGGATATATGAACTGTCTGTGGGTTCCATAATGTGGTTGGATATATGACCCTGCTGTGTGTCTGTTCCATAATGTGGTAGGATTTATGACCCTGCTGTGTGTCTGTTCCATAATGTGGTAGGATACATGACCCTGCTGTGTGTCTGTTGCATAATGTGGTAGGATATATGACCCTGCTGTGTGTCTGTTCCATAATGTGGTAGGATACATGACCCTGCTGTGTGTCTGTTCCATAATGTGGTGATATATATGACCCTGCTGTGTGTCTGTGTGTTCCATAAAGTGGTAGGATATATTACCCTGCTGCTGTTTCTGTGTGTTCCATAATGTGGTAGGATATATGAACTGTCTGTGTGTCTGTTCCATAATGTGGTAGGATATATGACCCTGCTGTGTGTCTGTTCCATAATGTGGTAGGATATATGACCCTGCTGTGTGTCTGTTCCATAATGTGGTAGGATATATGACCCTGCTGTGTGTCTGTTCCATAATGTGGTAGGATAGATGAACTGTCTGTGTGTCTGTGGGTTCCATAATGTGGTAGGATATATGACCCTGCTGTGCGTCTGTTCCATAATGTGGTAGGATAGATGAACTGTCTGTGTGTCTGTGGGTTCCATAATGTGGTAGGATATATGACCTGTCTGTGTGTCTGTTCCATAATGTGGTAGGATACATGAACTGTCTGTGTGTCTGTTCCATAATGTGGTAGGATATATGACCCTGCTGTGTGTCTGTTGCATAATGTGGTAGGATATATGACCCTGCTGTGTGTCTGTTCCATAATGTGGTAGGATACATGACCCTGCTGTGTGTCTGTTCCATAATGTGGTGATATATATGACCCTGCTGTGTGTCTGTGTGTTCCATAAAGTGGTAGGATATATTACCCTGCTGCTGTTTCTGTGTGTTCCATAATGTGGTAGGATATATGAACTGTCTGTGTGTCTGTTCCATAATGTGGTAGGATATATGACCCTGCTGTGTGTCTGTTCCATAATGTGGTAGGATATATGACCCTGCTGTGTGTCTGTTCCATAATGTGGTAGGATATATGACCCTGCTGTGTGTCTGTTCCATAATGTGGTAGGATAGATGAACTGTCTGTGTGTCTGTGGGTTCCATAATGTGGTAGGATATATGACCCTGCTGTGCGTCTGTTCCATAATGTGGTAGGATAGATGAACTGTCTGTGTGTCTGTGGGTTCCATAATGTGGTAGGATATATGACCCTGCTGTGTGTCTGTTCCATAATGTGGTAGGATATATGACCCTGCTGTGTGTCTGTGTGTTCCATAATGTGGTAGGATATATGACCTGTCTGTGTGTCTGTTCCATAATGTGGTAGGATATATGACCCTACTGTGTGTCTGTGTGTTCCATAATGTGGCAGGATATATGACCCTGCTGTGTGTCTGTTCCATAATGTGGTAGGATATATGACCTGTCTGTGTGTCTGTGTGTTCCATAATGTGGTAGGATATATGAACTGTCTGTGTGTCTGTTCCATAATGTGGTAGGATAGATGAACTGTCTGTGTGTCTGTGTGTTCCATAATGTGGTAGGATATATGACCCTGCTGTGTGTCTGTTCCATAATGTGGTAGGATAGATGAACTGTCTGTGTGTCTGTGGGTTCCATAATGTGGTAGGATATATGACCCTGCTGTGTGTCTGTGTGTTCCATAATGTGGTAGGATATATGACCCTGCTGTGTGTCTGTTCCATAATGTGGTAGGATAGATGAACTGTCTGTGTGTCTGTGGGTTCCATAATGTGGTAGGATATATGACCCTGCTGTGTGTCTGTTCCATAATGTGGTATGATATATTGACCTGTCTGTGTGTCTGTTCCATAATGTGGTAGAATATATGACCTGTCTGTGTGTCTGTTCCATAATGTGGTAGGATATATGACCCTGCTGTGTGTCTGTTCCATAATGTGGTAGGATATATGACCTGTCTGTGTGTCTGTTCCATAATGTGGTAGGATAGATGAACTGTCTGTGTGTCTGTTCCATAATGTGGTAGGATAGATGAACTGTCTGTGTGTCTGTTCCATAATGTGGTAGGATATATGACCCTGCTGTGTGTCTGTTCCATAATGTGGTAGGATAGATGAACTGTCTGTGTGTCTGTGGGTTCCATAATGTGGTAGGATATATGACCTGTCTGTGTGTCTGTTCCATAATGTGGTAGGATATATGACCTGTCTGTGTGTCTGTTCCATAATGTGGTATGATATATGACCCCTCTGTGTGTCTGTTCCATAATGTGGTAGGATATATGACCTGTCTGTGTGTCTGTTCCATAATGTGGTATGATATATGACCCCTCTGTGTGTCTGTTCCATAATGTGGTAGGATATATGAACTGTCTGTGGGTTCAATAATGTGGTAGGATATATGACCCTGCTGTGTGTCTGTTCCATAATGTGGTAGGATATATGACCCTACTGTGTGTCTGTGTGTTCCATAATGTGGTAGGATATATGACCCCACTGTGTGTCTGTCCCATAATGTAGTAGGATATATGAACTGTGTGTCTGTTCCATAATGTGGTAAGATAAATGAGCTGTCTGTGTTTCTGTTCCATAATGTGGTAGGATATATGACCCTGCTGTGTGTCTGTGGGTTCAATAATGTGGTAGGATATATGAACTGTCTGTGGGTTCCATAATGTGGTAGGATATATGACCTGTCTGTGGGTTCCATAATTAAAAAAAATATATATTTCACCTTTATTTAACCAGGTAGGCTAGTTGAGAACAAGTTCTCATTTACAACTGCGACCTGGCCAAGATAAAGCATAGCAGTTCGACACATACAACGACACAGAGTTACACATGGAGTAAAACAAACATACAGTCAATAATACAGTATAAACAAGTCTATATACGATGTGAGCAAATGAGGTGAGATAAGGGAGGTAAAGGCAAAAAGGCCATGGTGGCAAAGTAAATACAATATAGCAAGTAAAACACTGGAATGGTAGATTTGCAATGGGAGAATGTGCAAAGTAGAAATAAAAATAATGGGGTGCAAAGGAGCAAAATAAATAAATAAATAAAATGCAGTAGGGAAAGAGGTAGTTGTTTGGGCTAAATTATAGGTGGGCTATGTACAGGTGCAGTAATCTGTGAGCTGCTCTGACAGTTGGTGCTTAAAGCTAGTGAGGGAGATAAGTGTTTCCAGTTTCAGAGATTTTTGTAGTTCGTTCCAGTCATTGGCAGCAGAGAACTGGAAGGAGAGGCGGCCAAAGAAAGAATTGGTTTTGGGGGTGACTAGAGAGATATACCTGCTGGAGCGTGTGCTACAGGTGGGAGATGCAATGGTGACCAGCGAGCTGAGATAAGGGGGGACTTTACCTAGCAGGGTCTTGTAGATGACATGGAGCCAGTGGGTTTGGCGACGAGTAGGAAGCGAGGGCCAGCCAACGAGAGCGTACAGGTCGCAATGGTGGGTAGTATATGGGGCTTTGGTGACAAAACGGATTGCACTGTGATAGACTGCATCCAATTTGTTGAGTAGGGTATTGGAGGCTATTTTGTAAATGACATCGCCAAAGTCGAGGATTGGTAGGATGGTCAGTTTTACAAGGGTATGTTTGGCAGCATGAGTGAAGGATGCTTTGTTGCGAAATAGGAAGCCAATTCTAGATTTAACTTTGGATTGGAGATGTTTGATATGGGTCTGGAAGGAGAGTTTACAGTCTAACCAGACACCTAAGTATTTGTAGTTGTCCACGTATTCTAAGTCAGAGCCGTCCAGAGTAGTAATGTTGGACAGGCGGGTAGGTACAGGTAGCGATCGGTTGAAGAGCATGCATTTAGTTTTACTTGTATTTAAGAGCAATTGGAGGCCACGGAAGGAGAGTTGTATGGCATTGAAGCTTGCCTGGAGGGTTGTTAACACAGTGTCCAAAGAAGGGCCAGAAGTATACAGAATGGTGTCGTCTGCGTAGAGGTGGATCAGAGACTCACCAGCAGCAAGAGCAACCTCATTGATGTATACAGAGAAGAGAGTCGGTCCAAGAATTGAACCCTGTGGCACCCCCATAGAGACTGCCAGAGGTCCGGACAACAGACCCTCCGATTTGACACACTGAACTCTATCAGAGAAGTAGTTGGTGAACCAGGCGAGGCAATCATTTGAGAAACCAAGGCTGTCGAGTCTGCCGATGAGGATGTGGTGATTGACAGAGTCGAAAGCCTTGGCCAGATCAATGAATACGGCTGCACAGTAATGTTTCTTATCGATGGCGGTTAAGATATCATTTAGGACTTTGAGCGTGGCTGAGGTGCACCCATGACCAGCTCTGAAACCAGATTGCATAGCAGAGAAGGTATGGTGAGATTCGAAATGGTCGGTAATCTGTTTGTTGACTTGGCTTTCGAAGACCTTAGAAAGGCATGGTAGGATAGATATAGGTCTGTAGCAGTTTGGGTCAAGAGTGTCACCCCCTTTGAAGAGGGGGATGACCGCAGCTGCTTTCCAATCTTTGGGAATCTCAGACGACACGAAAGAGAGGTTGAACAGGCTAGTAATAGGGGTGGCAACACTTTTGGCAGATAATTTTAGAAAGAAAGGGTCCAGATTGTCTAGCCCGGCTGATTTGTAGGGGTCCAGATTTTGCAGCTCATTCAGAACATCAGCTGAGCAGATTTGGGAGAAGGAGAAATGGGGAAGGCTTGGGCGAGTTGTTGTGGGGGGTGCAGTGCTGTTGACCGGGGTAGGAGTAGCCAGGTGGAAAGCATGGCCAGCCGTAGAAAAATGCTTATTGAAATTCTCAATTATGGTGGATTTATCAGTGGTGACAGTGTTTCCTATCTTCAGTGCAGTGGGCAGCTGGGAGGAGGTGTTCTTATTCTCCATGGACTTTACAGTGTCCCAGAACTTTTTTGAGTTAGTGTTGCATGAAGCAAATTTCTGCTTGAAAAAGCTAGCCTTGGCTTTTCTAATGTGGTAGGATAGATTCACTGTCTGTGGGTTCCATAATGTGGTAAGATATATGACCCTGCTGTGTGTCTGTTCTATAATGTGGTAGGATATATAACCCTGCTGTGTGTCTGTTCCATAATGTTGTAGGATATATGACCCTGCTGTGTGTCTGTTCCATACTGTGGTAGGATATATGACCCTGCTGTGTGTGTGTTCCATAATGTGGTAGGATATATGAACTGTCTGTGTGTCTGTGGGTTCCATAATGTGGTAGGATATATGACCCTGCTGTGTGTCTGTGTGTTCCATAATGTGGTAGGATACATGAACTGTCTGTGGGTTCCATAATGTGGTAGGATATATGACCCTGCTGTGTGTCTGTTCCATAATGTGGTAGGATATATGAACTGTCTGTGGGTTCCATAATGTGGTAGGATATATGACCCTGCTGTGTGTCTGTGGGTTCAATAATGTGGTAGGATTTATGAACTGTCTGTGTGCCTGTTCCATAATGTGGTAGGATGTATGACCGTGCTGTGTGTCTGTTCCATAATGTGGTAGGATATATGAACCTTTTGTGTGTCTGTGCGTTCCATAATGTGGTAGGATATATGAACTGTCTGTGTTCCATAATGTGGTAGGATATATGACCCTGCTGCGTGTCTGTTCCATAATGTGGTAGGATATATGACCCTGCTGTGTGCCTGTTCCATAATGTGGTAGGATATATAACCCTGCTGTGTGTCTGGTCCATAATGTGTTAGGATATATGAACTGTCTGTGGGTTCAATAATGTGGTAGGATATATAACCCTGCTGTGTGTCTGGTCCATAATGTGTTAGGATATATGAACTGTCTGTGTGTTCCATAATGTGGTAGGATATATGAGCTCTCTGTTTGTCTGTTCCATAATGTGGTAGGATATATGACCCTACTGTGGGTCTGTGTGTTCCATAATGTGGTATGATGTATGACCCTGCTGTGTGTCTGTGGGTTCAATAATGTGTTAGGATATATGACCTGTCTGTGGGTTCCATAATGTGGTAGGATATATGACCCTGCTGTGTGTCTGTTCCATAATGTGGTAGGATATATGACCCTGCTGTGTGTGTGTTCCATAATGTGGTAGGATATATGAACTGTCTGTGTGTCTGTGGGTTCCATAATGTGGTAGGATATATGACCCTGCTGTGTGTTCCATAATGTGGTAGGATATATGATCCTGCTGTGTGTCTGTGTGTTCCATAATGTGATAGGATATATGACCCTGCTGTGTGTCTGTGTGTTCCATAATGTGGTAGGATATATGACCCTGCTGTGTGTCTGTTCCATAATGTGGTAGGATATATGAACTGTCTATGGGTTCCATAATGTGGTAGGATATATGACCCTGCTGTGTGTCTGTTCCATAATGTGGTAGGATATATGAACTGTCTGTGGGTTCCATAATGTGGTAGGATATATGACCCTGCTGTGTGTCTGTGGGTTCAATAATGTGGTAGGATTTATGAACTATGTGTGCCTGTTCCATAATGTGGTAGGATGTATGACCCTGCTGTGTGTTTGTTCCATAATGTGGTAGGATATATGACCCTGCTGTGTGTCTGTGGGTTCATTAATGTGGTAGGATTTATGAACTGTCTGTGTGCCTGTTCCATAATGTGGTAGGATATATGACCCTGCTGTGTGTCTGTTCCATAATGTGGTATGATATATGACCCTGCTGTGTGTCTGTGCGTTCCATAATGTGGTAGGATATATGAACTGTCTGTCTGTTCCATAATCTGGTAGGATATATGACCCTGCTGTGTGTCTGTTCCATAATGTGGTAGGATATATGACCCTGCTGTGTGCATGTTCCATAATGTGGTAGGATATATGACCCTGCTGTGTGTCTGGTCCATAATGTGGTAGGATATATGACCCCACTGGGTGTCTGTTCCATAATGTGGTAGGATTTCTGACCTGTCTGTGTGTCTGTTCCATAATGTGGTAGGATATATGACCCTGCTGTGTGTCTGTTCCATAATGTGGTAGGATATATGACCTGTCTGTGTGTCTGTTCCATAATGTGGTAGGATATATGAACTGTCTGTGTGTCTGTTCCATAATGTGGTAGGATACATGAAATGTCTGTGTTCCATAATGTGGTAGGATATATGACCCTTCTGTGTGTCTGTGTGTCCCATAATGTGGTAGGATATATGACCTGTCTGTGTGTCTGTTCCATAATGTGGTAGGATATATGACCTGTCTGTGTGTCTGTTCCATAATGTGGTAGGATATATGAACTGTCTGTGTGTCTGTTCCATAATATGGTAGGATATATGACCTGTCTGTGTGTCTGTTCCATAATGTGGTAGGATATATGACCCTGCTGTGTGTCTGTTCCATAATGTGGTAGGATAGATGACCCTGCTGTGTTTGACTGAGTGTGTGTTTTGGATAATGTGATATTAGATGTTGTGTGTAACTGAGTATTTGTATAGCACAATATGGTGTGTATATTGGATATTGTGATGTGTATACTAGGTGTCTATGATGTGTGTGTATTGGATAATGTGATGTGTATACTAGGTGTCTATGATGTGTTTGTCTGCAGGAACATGGAGTGGCTGCAGGGTGCCCACAGCTGTCAGCGAGTCATCGTCCATACACAGTGATGCCCTGTTCGACCCGGGGCCTGGTACTCCTGATCTGGGTCTGGACCGGAACATGTCTCTGGGCTCTACAGGTCCTGGTCTAGGTCGGAACATCTCTCTGGGCTCTACAGGTCCTGGTCTGGGTCGGAACATCTCCCTGGGCTCTACAGGTCCTGGTCTGGGTCGGGACATAGACTCCCTAAAGGAGCTGACACATACAGTATGGACATGATTTAGGAGCAGTGCTTGACTTGGACAGAAAAAAAGTTGTCAGAGGCATATATGTGTGTGTGTTTTAAATCAACAATATCGATGTTTGTCCAATCAGATGATTTCAGTGGAACAGTTTGAACGGTCTTATTATGCTGAATACCTTTCTGACTACCGTGTTGGAGAAACATTAAAACGAAATAGCTCAACTATAAAAAGTATTTCATTTGACAGTGTTAAAGGCGTTCGAGCCTGTCAGGTGTGTTGATACTTGGAACGTTTCTACGGTTACGCGCTCAGGGAAAGAACATGGCAAGCGCTGTCATGTATGAAAAATGAACACGTACAAGAGGCGTGGATACATAATTTTAATGAAGAATAAACACCAACAAGAGGCGTGGATACCTACTGCTCATTATTTAAAGGTCGTAGTATTTTTCGGTCTCATTGTAATGAAAAACAACAATTATTAATATACGTTCTTCGTGCATGACAGTGCTTTCCACTTTAATTCCCTGAGCGCGTCGCCGTAGAAACCATCAGTATCACCTCACCTGTGAGCCCGGTTGTTCCCACTGGTTCCTCGTTACCGTAATTTATCAGGGAGCATCGACCAATCAACCCACCTGGGTGAACATGAGTTGAGCGTGTGCCAAACTTCCGAGGACGCGCGCAGTCAGAATCAACAGACGGATGAATCGACGGAACCTGTAGCTCAGACTCATAGCCCAATTAATTCACGGGGAGCTCCAGGTAGACTATAGTTTGATAGGTATCTAGATGAAACATGTGTGTAGGCCATAGCCTACTAATCTTGAGTCCCCTGCCAAGTGAGAGGCGCGTCGCTTGGCTCCCCCAAATTGACGGATTACCGAGATGCGCGTGCTGATAATGATGAGTTCTGCGCGTACAGCTGCTGCTACTATTCCGTTATTATTCTCCTCCCGGTCTAACGACACCGTTCCTTTATTCTCCTGTCTGTGTTTGTAGCGCTACAGAATGCATCAATACGCCAGCCAAGACAAGATTCCTGTAAGTAACTCCGCAAACGGTTGACTTTCTGCTAACTGTTGATTCTGCTCCTGCGTTTGTTTGTTATGACATGCCAAATCCTTTCCCAGTACGTACGTATGTGAACTGAAAACATGTTTTTGTTATAGAGTATTTTATGTCGCCTGGCTGGTTATTACTGTAGAGATTGTCCTCCATTTATGCTGTCAAGGAGAACCTCTCACCTAAAAGGTATTGCTGAATTATTTAACCCTACATTACCAGACTTGATATAACCTCATCAGTGGTCTCCAACCCTGGTCCTGTGGAGATACAGGGTGGTCAACAGTGGTCTCCAACCCTGGTCCTGTGGAGATACAAGGTGGTCAACAGTGGTCTCCAACCCTGGTCCTGTATAGTTACAGGGTGATCATCAGTGGTCTCCAACCCTGGTCCTGTATAGTTACAGGGTGGTCTCCAACCCTGGTTCTGTAGAGATACAGGGTGGTCATCAGTGGTCTCCAACCCTGGTCCTGTGGAGATACAGGGTGGTCAACAGTGGTCTCCAACCCTGGTCCTGTATCGTTACAGGGTGGTCAACAGTGGTCTCCAACCCTGGTCCTGTATAGTTACAGGGTGGTCTCCAACCCTGGTTCTGTAGAGATACAGGGTGGTCATCAGTGGTCTCCAACCCAGGTCCTGTATAGTTACAGGGTGGTCTCCAACCCTGGTTCTGTAGAGATACAGGGTGGTCATCAGTGGCCTCCAACCCTGGTCCTGTATAGTTACAGGGTGGTATCCAACCCTGGTCGTGTATAGATACAGTGTGGTCTCCAACTCTGGTTCTGTATAGATACAGGGTGGTCATCAGTGGTCTCCAACCCTGGTCCTGTATAGATACAGGGTGGTCTCCAGCCCTGGTCCTGTATAGATACAGGGTGGTCAACAGTGGTCTCCATTCCTGGTCCTGTATAGATACAGGGTGGTCAACAGTAGTCTCCAACCCTGGTCCTGTATAGTTACAGGGTGGTCTCCAACCCTGGTCCTGTATAGATACAGGGTGGTCTCCAGCCCTGGTCCTGTATAGATACAGGGTGGTCAACAGTGGTCTCCATTCCTGGTCCTGTATAGATACAGGGTGGTCAACAGTAGTCTCCAACCCTGGTCCTGTATAGTTACAGGGTGGTCTCCAACCCTGGTCCTGTATAGATACAGGGTGGTCTCCAACCCTGGTCCTGTATAGTTACAGGGTGGTCTCCAACCCTGGTCCTGTATAGATACAGGGTGGTCATCAATGGTCTCCAACCCTGGTCCTGTATAGATACAGGGTGGTCTCCAACTCTGGTCCTGTATAGATACAGGGTGGTCATCAGTGGTCTCCATCCCTGGTCCTGTATAGATACAGGGTGGTCTCCAACCCTGGTCCTGTATAGATACAGGGTGGTCATCAGTGTTCTCCAACCCTGGTCCTGTATAGATACAGGGTGGTCATCAGTGGCCTCCAACCCTGGTCCTGTATAGTTACAGGGTGGTCTCCAACCCTGGTCCTGTATAGTTACAGGGTGGTATCCAACCCTGGTCGTGTATAGATACAGTGTGGTCTCCAACCCTGGTCCTGTATAGATACAGGGTGGTCATTAGTGGTCTCCAAACCTGGTCCTGTGGAGATACAGGGTGGTCTCCAACCCTGGTTCTGTAGAGATACAGGGTGGTCATCAGTGGACTCCAACCCTGGTCCTGTATAGTTACAGGGTGGTCTCCAACCCTGGTTCTGTAGAGATACAGAGTGGTCATCAGTGGACTCCAACCCTGGTCCTGTATAGTTACAGGGTGGTCTCCAACCCTGGTTCTGTAGAGATACAGGGTGGTCATCAGTGGTCTCCAACCCTGGTCCTGTATAGATACAGGGTGGTCTCAACCCAGGTCCTGTATAGTTACAGGGTGGTCTCCAACCCTGGTCCTGTATAGATACAGGGTGGTCATCAATGGTCTCCAACCCTGGTCCTGTATAGATACAGGGTGGTCTCCATCCCTGGTCCTGTATAGATACAGGGTGGTCATCAGTGGTCTCCATCCCTGGTCCTGTATAGATACAGGGTGGTCTCCAACCCTGGTCCTGTATAGATACAGGGTGGTCAATAGTGGTCTCCAACCCTGGTCCTGTATAGATACAGGGTGGTCATCAGTGTTCTCCAACCCTGGTCCTGTATAGTTACAGTGTGGTCTCCAACTCTGGTCCTGTATAGATACAGGGTGGTAATTAGTGGTCTCCAAACCTGGTCCTGTGGAGATACAGGGTGGTCTCCAACCCTGGTCCTGTGGAGATACAGGGTGGTCATCAGTGGTCTCCAGCCCTGGTCCTGTATAGATACAGGGTGGTCTCCAACCCTGGTCCTGTATAGTTACAGGGTGGTCTCCAACCCAGGTCCTGTATAGTTACAGGGTGGTCTCCAACCCTGGTCCTGTATAGATACAGGGTGGTCTCCAACTCTGGTCCTGTATAGATACAATGTGGTCATCAGTGGTCTCCATCCCTGGTCCTGTATAGATATAGGGTGGTCTCCAACCCTGGTCCTGTATAGATACAGGGTGGTCATCAGTGGTCTCCAACCCTGGCCCTGTGGAGATACAGGATGGTCATCAGTGGTCTCCAACCCTGGTCCTGTATAGATACAGGGTGGTCATCAGTGGTCTCCAACCCTGGTCCTGTGGAGATACAGGGTGGTCTCCAACCCTGGTCCTGAGGAGGTACAGGGTGGTCATCAGTGTTCTCCAACCCTGGTCCTGTATAGATAGATACAGGGTGGTCATCAGTGGCCTCCAACCCTGGTCCTGTATAGTTACAGGGTGGTCTCCAACCCTGGTCCTGTATAGTTACAGGGTGGTCTCCAACCGTGGTCCTGTATAGATACAGGGTGGTCATCAGTGGTCTCCAACCCTGGTCCTGTATAGATACAGGGTGGTCATCAGTGGTCTCCAACCCTGGTCCTGTGGAGATACAGGGTGGTCTCCAACCCTGGCCCTGTGGAGATACAGGATGGTCATCAGTGGTCTCCAACCCTGGTCCTGTATAGATACAGGGTGGTCATCAGTGGTCTCCAACCCTGGTCCTGTGGAGATACAGGGTGGTCTCCAACCCTGGTCCTGAGGAGGTACAGGGTGGTCATCAGTGTTCTCCAACCCTGGTCCTGTATAGATAGATACAGGGTGGTCATCAGTGGCCTCCAACCCTGGTCCTGTATAGTTACAGGGTGGTCTCCAACCCTGGTCCTGTATAGTTACAGGGTGGTCTCCAACCCTGGTCCTGTATAGATACAGGGTGGTCATCAGTGGTCTCCAACCCTGGTCCTGTATAGATACAGGGTGGTCATCAGTGGTCTCCAACCCTGGTCCTGTGGAGATACAGGGTGGTCTCCAACCCTGGTCCTGTATAGTTACAGGGTGGTATCCAACCCTGGTCGTGTATAGATACAGTGTGGTCTCAAACCCTGGTCCTGTATAGATACAGGGTGGTCATCAGTGTTCTCCAACCCTGGTCCTGTATAGATACAGGGTGGTCATCAGTGGCCTCCAACCCTGGTCCTGTATAGTTACAGGGTGGTCTCCAACCCATGTCCTGTATAGCTACAGAGTGGTTTCCAACCCTGGTCCTGTATAGATACAGGGTGGTTTCCAACCCTGGTCCTGTATAGATACAGGGTGGTTTCCAACCCTGGTCCTGTATAGATACAGGGTGGTTTCCATCCCTGGTCCTGTATAGATACAGGGTGGTCATCAGTGGTCTCCAACCCTGGTCCTGTATAGTTACAGGGTGGTCTCCAACCCTGGTTCTGCATAGATATAGGGTGGTCATCAGTGGTCTCCAGCCCTGGTCCTGTATAGATACAGGGTGGTTTCCAACCCTGGTCCTGTATAGATACAGGGTGGTTTCCAACCCTGGTCCTGTATAGATACAGGGTGGTCATCAGTGGTCTCCAACCCTGGTCCTGTATAGTTACAGGGTGGTCTCCAACCCTGGTTCTGCATAGATATAGGGTGGTCATCAGTGGTCTCCAGCCCTGGCCCTGTATAGTTACAGGGTGGTCTCCAACCCTTGTCCTGTGGCGATACAGGGTGGTCATCAGTGGTCTCCAACCCTGGCCCTGTGGAGATACAGGATGGTCATCAGTGGTCTCCAACCCTGGTCCTGTGGAGATACAGGGTTGTCATCAGAGGTCTCCAACCATGGTCCTGTATAGAAACCGGGTGGTCATCAGTGTTCTCCAACCCTGGTCCTGTATAGATACAGGGTGGTCATCAGTGGGCTCCAACCCTGGTCCTGTATGGTTACAGGGTGGTCTCAACCCTGGTCCTGTATAGTTACAGGGTGGTCTCCAACCCTGGTCGTGTATACATACAGTGTGGTCTCCAACCCTGGTCCTGTATAGATACAGGGTGGTCTCAACCCTGGTCCTGTAAAGTTACAGGGTGGTCTCCAACCCTGGTCGTGTATAGATACAGTGTGGTCTCCAACCCTGGTCCTGTATAGATACAGTGTGGTCTCCAACCCTGGTCGTGTATAGATACAGTGTGGTCTCAACCCTGGTCCTGTATGGTTACAGGGTGGTCTCAACCCTGGTCCTGTATAGTTACAGGGTGGTCTCCAACCCTGGTCGTGTATAGATACAGTGTGGTCTCCAACCCTCGTCCTGTATGGTTACAGGGTAGTCTCAAGCCTGGTCCTGTATAGTTACAGGGTGGTCTCCAACCCTGGTCGTGTATAGATACAGTGTGGTCTCCAACCCTGGTCCTGTATAGTTACAGGGTGGTCTCCAACCCTGGTCGTGTATAGTTACAGTGTGGTCTCCAACCCTGGTCCTGTATGGTTACAGGGTGGTCTCCAACCCTGGTCGTGTATAGATACAGTGTGGTCTCCAACCCTGGTCCTGTATAGATACATTGTGGTCTCCAACCTTGGTCCTGTGGAGATACAGGGTGGTCTCCAACCCTGGTCCTGTGCAGGGGGTGCAGGCTTTAGTTCCAGCCCAGCACTAACACCTGATTGCACAAGTCAAGGTGATGATGAGTTGATTTGTTGAATCATGTGTGTGTGTGTATTCAGATAGAAATAGATTATGTAGAATAAGGTGTCAGGTGTATGTACAGTACCAGTCAGAAGTTTGGACACACCTACTCATTCCAGGGTTTTTCTTTATTTTTTTAAACGTTTTTCTACATTGTAGATTAACAGTGAAGACAAAAACCATGAAATAACACACATGGAATCATGTAGTAGCCAAACGAGTGTTAAACAATTCAACATATATTTGAGATTCTTCGAAGTAGCCACCCTTTGCCGTGATGACAGCTTTGCACACTCTTGGCATTCTCTCAACCAGCTTCATGGGGTAGTCACCTGGAATGCATTTCAATTAACAGGTGTGCCTTCTTAAAAGTTAAGGTGTTTGAGCCAGTCAGTTGTGTTGTGACAAGGTAGAGGTGGTATACAGAAGATAGCCCTATTTGGTTAAATACCAAGTCCATATTATGGCATGAACAGCTCAAATAAGCAAAGTGAAATGACAGTCCATCATTACTTTAAGGCATGAAAGTCAGTTAATCCGGAACATTTCAGGAACATTGAACTTTTCTTCAAGTGCAGTGGCAAAATCCATCAAGCGCTATGATGAAACTGGCTCTCATGAGGACCGCCACAGGAAAGGAAGAGTTACCTCTGCTGCAAAGGTTAAGTTCATTAGAGTTAACTGCACTCAGATTGCAGTTCAGAGGAGACTGTGAGACTGATACTTATTTCACCTTTATTTAACCAGGTAGGCTAGTTGAGAACAAGTTCTCATTTACAACTGCGACCTCATTTCCAACATGGCTACCACAGCTTTTTGCAGGGATACGCCATCCCATCTGATTTGGGCTTAGTCCCACTATCATTTGTTTTCCACAGGACGATGACCCAAAACACACCTCCAGGCTGTGGAAGGGCTATTTGATCGAAAAGCAGAGGTGTGAGTCCTGCATTAGATGACCTGGCCTCCACAATCACCTGACCTCAACCCAATTCAGATGGTTTGGGATGAGTTGGACCGCAGAGTGAAGGAAAAGCAGCCAACAAGTGCTCAGCGTATGTGGGAACTCCTTCAAGACTGTTGGAAAAGCATTCCAGGTGAAGCTGGTTGAGAGAAGGCCTAGAATGTGCAAAGCTGTCATCATGGCAAAGGGCGGCTACTTTGAAGAAATAAAATATTTAGATTTGAACACTTGTTTTGGTTACTACATGATTCCAGATGTGTTATTTCATAGTTTCGATGTCTTTACCATTATTCTACAATGTAGAAAATATAAAACATAAAGAAATCCTCTTGAATGAGTAGGTGTCAACATTTGACTGGTACTGTACAACTTCTGCATGTTTCAATAAAGTTGACCTGCTATTCACCCTCCTCAGAACCAGGGAGGGGTGTGTTCATCTCTGTTTTAGATTTGTGTTTTGGTGTTGAATTTAGCTACTTCTGCCCTACTGAACAGTGACTGACCAGTCCCCTGTCTGTCTCCTCTCCTCCAGGGAGGGGGTGTTAGTTACTGACCAGTCCCCTCTCCTCTCCTCCAGGGAGGGGGTGTTAGTTACTGACCAGTCCCCTCTCCACCAGGGAGGGGGTGTTAGTTACTGACCAGTCCCCTCTCCTCCAGGGAGGGGGTGTTAGTTACTGACCAGTCCCCTCTCCTCTCTTCCAGGGCGGGGGTGTTGGGCTAGCGGCCCCCCAGGATGGCCAAAGTTCTTGTCAGTTCTTCTCAGATGGTCGGAGGAAGGTGGACTATGTTCTGGTGTTCTACCAACGCAAACAGATCTCTGTGAGGGGTGGCGACCGGCTGCACCGTCTCTCCGCCCCTCCACACCCTCCTCATCGCCTCTCTGTCATCTCCAATGGTAGCTCCCCCCTCTCCGGCCCTGTGGGGGGTGTAGGGCAGGGGGGTTTGGGATGTGCAGCCGGGCAGCGGAGTGCGGGGGACGGGGAGGTGTGTGTGGACCTGGCGGTGGAGGTGGAATTAGAGGCGGACCCAGCTGAAGGAGAGATGGTGCTGATCAGGGAGGAGTTTGAGGCCAGGCTACTGGAGGCGGGGCTTGAGATGGAGAGAGACACCGAGGTGAGAGACCAACCGGTCTGTGTGTGTGTGTGTGCGCGCTCGGTGGTTGCTGGTCTGGTGTTATTTCTGGTGAAATGTATCATTATCGCTGCAGTTTAAAAAATAACAAAGTAATTAACAAACCAATTTGTAATATTTAACATTGCTCACCTAATGAAAAGTAAGGGGAATTTGACCCTAAATATATTTTCACTTGTATTTCTAGTCCATCCACCATGCATGCGGTCTGGAAATATCGTCATTTAGTGTACGTTTGCATCATAGTTAAAGAAACACCCGTCTTTCAAAAAGTTGCATTGCCGTCACCATATGAGACTCTGCTCTTCCGCCCTGCTCTTCTAGCCCAGTGATTCTCAGAAAGCAGCAGACGTTAACTGACTCTACCTCTCGTGTTGTTCAACCAAGCAGCAGACGTTTTAACTGACTCTACCTCTCGTGTTGTTCAACCAAGCAGCAGACGTTAACTGACTCTACCTCTCGTGTTGTTCAACCAAGCAGCAGACGTTTTAACTGACTCTACCTCTCGTGTTGTTCAACCAAGCAGCAGACGTTAACTGACTCTAGCTCTCGCGTTGTTCAACCAAGCAGCAGACGTTAACTGACTCTACCTCTCGCGCTGTTCAACCAAGCAGCAGACGTTAACTGACTCTACCTCTCGCGCTGTTCAACCAAGCAGCAGACGTTAACTGACTCTAGCTCTCGCGCTGTTCAACCAAGCAGCAGACGTTAACTGACTCTACCTCTCGCGCTGTTCAACCAAGCAGCAGACGTTAACTGACTCTACCTCTCGCGCTGTTCAACCAAGCAGCAGACGTTAACTGACTCTACCTCTCGTGTTGTTCAACCAAGCAGCAGACGTTAACTGACTCTACCTCTCGTGTTGTTCAACCAAGCAGCAGACGTTAACTGACTCTAGCTCTCGCGCTGTTCAACCAAGCAGCAGACGTTAACTGACTCTAGCTCTCGCGCTGTTCAACCAAGCAGCAGACGTTAACTGACTCTACCTCTCGCGCTGTTCAACCAAGCAGCAGACGTTAACTGACTCTACCTCTCGTGTTGTTCAACCAAGCAGCAGACGTTAACTGACTCTACCTCTCGTGTTGTTCAACCAAGCAGCAGACGTTTTAACTGACTCTACCTCTCGTGTTGTTCAACCAAGCAGCAGACGTTAACTGACTCTACCTCTCGTGTTGTTCAACCAAGCAGCAGACGTTTTAACTGACTCTACCTCTCATGTTGTTCAACCAAGCAGCAGACGTTAACTGACTACCTCTCGTGTTGTTCAACCAAGCAGCAGACGTTTTAACTGACTCTACCTCTCGTGTTGTTCAACCAAGCAGCAGACGTTTTAACTGACTCTACCTCTCGTGTTGTTCAACCAAGCAGCAGACGTTAACTGACTACCTCTCGTGTTGTTCAACCAAGCAGCAGACGTTTTAACTGACTCTACCTCTCGTGTTGTTCAACCAAGCAGCAGACGTTTTAACTGACTCTACCTCTCGCGCTGTTCAACCAAGCAGCAGACGTTTTAACTGACTCTAGCTCTCGCGCTGTTCAACCAAGCAGCAGACGTTTTAACTGACTCTACCTCTCGTGTTGTTCAACCAAGCAGCAGACGTTAACTGACTCTAGCTCTCGCGCTGTTCAACCAAGCAGCAGACGTTAACTGACTCTACCTCTCATGTTGTTCAACCAAGCAGCAGACGTTAACTGACTCTACCTCTCGCGTTGTTCAACCAAGCAGCAGACGTTTTAACTGACTCTACCTCTCGCGCTGTTCAACCCAAAGGTGGGCGTGTAGTCCCAATAATCTTCTGTGACCAATGTTTACTAGAGCCCTGCATGTATTTTAACCCTGATTCCTACCCATACCCGCAACTTTCAGACCCCACCCTACCCAGGCCCAGTTGCGCTGCCTGAAACCCAAAATGAGAAATTACTTATTCCCTTAGTAAAGCCATTAGTTGCTCCACTCTGTGTGTCACCCTCACTCTGCATGCGCTCTGCTCATGGTGGCTCTGTGGGGCTCACAGCGTTGTACGAGAACTTCAGTTGCTTGGCAATTTCTCGCATGGAATAGCCTTCATTTCTCAGAACAAGAATAGACCGACGAGTTTCAGAAGAAAGTTCTTTGTTTCTGGACATTTTGAGCCTGTAATCGAACCCACAAATGCTGATGCTCCAAATACTAGTCTAAAGAAGGCCAGCTTTATTGCTTCTTTAATCAGAACAACAGTTTTCAGCTGTGCTAACATAATTGCAAAAGGGTTTTCTAATGATCAATTAGCCTTTTTTAAAATGATACACTTGGATGAGCTAACACAACGTGCCATTGGAACACAGGAGTGATGGTTGCTGATAATGGGCCTCTGTAGATATTCCATATATCTACATAGGCGTCCATTTTGCTTTGTCATTGTGGTGTATTCTGTGTAGATCGCTGAGAAAAGGATACATCTATTTTTCTATTCAGCTGTAGGAGCTGGGTTCTACAGTATGAACCCCTGCTGTCTCTGGCTCCACACCCACCCGGCCATCTAGATGTGTGAAAGTTAGTGTATAAGCTAATGATCCATCTATGACATTCCTTGTGTAAACTTAAATAGTGTATTACCATACCATTTTTTGTATGTTCTCTATAGTTACTGGTATGTACTTGAAAATGTATCAATTGACCAATATTGTCCAGTATTTGTTTTATTATTTGACCTTTAGTTAATTAGGCAAGTCAGTTAAGAACAAATTCTTATTTTCAATGATGGCCTGGGAACAGTGGGTTAACTGCTTTGTTCAGGGGCAGAACGACAGGTTTTTACCTTGTCGGCTCAGGGATTCGATCTTGCAACCTTTCAGTTACTAGGCCAACGCTCTAACCACTGGGCTATCTGCCACCCTGTCCAGCATTGCGATACTTCACCGGATCAATCTGGAACTTTGCACACAGACTGCTATATTATATTATGGCCTTTCTCTTGCATTAAATAATAATAATAATAATAATAATAATAATAATAATAATAATAATAATAATAATAATAATAATAATTTGAAAACACTTTAAAATGATATTTTACCAGATCTAATGTGCTATATTCTCCTACATTCATTTCACATTTCCACAAACTTCAAAGTGTTTCCTTTCAAATGGTGTCAAGAGTATGCCTGTCCTTGCTTGAGGGCCTGAGCTACAGGCAGTTAGATTTGGGTATGTCATTTTAGGTGAAAACAAAGGGTTCGATCCTTGAGGATTTATGACATGAAGGGTCAGTCAATCCGGATAATTTCAAGAACTTTGAACATTCCTTCAAGTGCAGTCACAAAAACCATCCAGCGCTATGATGAAACTGGCTCTCATGAGGAGCACCACAGGAAAGGAAGACCGTGATTTACCTCCGCTACAGAGGATAAGTTCATTAGAGATACCAGCCTTAGAATTTGCAGCCCAAATAAATACTTCAGAGAGTTCAAGTAACAGACACATCTCAACATCAACTGTTCAGAGGAGTGTGTGAATCAGGCCCTCATGGTCGAATTACTGCAAAGAAACCACTACTAAAGGACACCAATAAGAAGAAGAGACTTTGGCCAAGAAACATGAAATCTGTCCTTTTTTGTCCGAGTCCAAATTTGAGATTTTTGGTTACAACCGCCGTGTCTTTGTGAGACGAAGAGTAGGTGAACGGAGGATCTCCACATGTGTGGTTCCTACCGTGACGCATGGAGGAGGTGTGGGGGTGCTTTGCTGGTGACACTGTGATTTTATTTTTTTGAATTCAAGACACACTTAACCAGCATGGCTACCACAGCATTCTGCAGCGATACGTCATCCCATGGGTTTGCGCTTAGTCCGACTATCATTTGTTTTTCAACAGGACAATGACCCCAAACACACCTCCAGGCTGTGGAAGGGCTATTTGACCAAGGAGAGTGATGGAGTGCTGCATCAGATGACCTGGCCCCCATAATCACCCGACCTCAACCCAATTGAGATGGTTTGGGATGAGTTGGACCGCAGAGTGAAAAACAGCCAACAAATGCTTAGCATATGTGGGAACTCCTTCTATACATTCCAAGTGACGATCTCATGAAGCTGGTTGAGAGAAGGCCAATAGTGTGCAACGCTGTCAAGGCAGGGTGGCTAATTAGAACCTAAAATATATTTAGATTTGTTTATCAAATCAAATCAAATCAAATCAAATTTATTTTATATAGCCCTTCGTACATCAGCTGATATCTCAAAGTGCTGTACAGAAACCCAGCCTAAAACCCCAAACAGCAAGCAATGCAGGTGAAGAAGCACGGTGGCTAGGAAAAACTCCCTAGAAAGGCCAAAACCTAGGAAGAAACCTAGAGAGGAACCAGGCTATGTGGGGTGGCCAGTCCTCTTCTGGCTGTGCCGGGTGGAGATTATAACAAAACATGGTCAAGATGTTCAAATGTTCATAAATGACCAGCATGGTCGAATAATAATAAGGCAGAATAGTTGAAACTGGAGCAGCAGCACAGTCAGGTGGACTGGGGACAGCAAGGAGTCATCATGTCAGGTATTCCTGGGGCATGGTCCTAGGGCTCAGGTCCTCCGAGAGAGAGAAAGAAAGAGAGAATTAGAGAGAGCATATGTGGGATGGCCAGTCCTCTTCTGGCTGTGCCGGGTGGAGATTATAACAGAACATGGCCAAGATGTTCAAATGTTCATAAATGATCAGCATGGTCGAATAATAATAAGGCAGAACAGTTGAAACTGGAGCAGCAGCACAGCCAGGTGGACTGGGGACAGCAAGGAGTCATCATGTCAGGTAGTCCTGGGGCATGGTCCTAGGGCTCAGGTCCTCCGAGAGAGAGAAAGAGAGAAGGAGAGAATTAGAGAACGCACACTTAGATTCACACAGGACACCGAATAGGACAGGAGAAGTACTCCAGATATAACAAACTGACCCTAGCCCCCCGACACATAAACTACTGCAGCATAAATACTGGAGGCTGAGACAGGAGGGGTCAGGAGACACTGTGGCCCACTCCGAGGACACCCCCGGACAGGGCCAAACAGGAAGGATATAACCCCACCCACTTTGCCAAAGCACAGCCCCCACACCACTAGAGGGATATCTTCAACCACCAACTTACCATCCTGAGACAAGGCTGAGTATAGCCCACAAAGACCTCCGCCACGGCACAACTTAAGGGGGGGGGGGGGGGGGGGGGGGGGGCGCCAACCCAGACAGGATGACCACAATGTCAATGTTTATCAATGTGTTATTTCATAGTTTTTATGTGTTCACTATTATTTTATAATGGATAAATAGTAAAATAAAGAAAAACCCTTGAATGAGTCGGTGTGTCCAAACTGTTGACTGGTATTGTGTGTATATATTTAATACAGAATGGCTAAAAAATAAGTGAAACTTGAAAAATTCTCCAATGGATTTTGATAATTTGCTGTTAAAGTGGAGGACCGTTTCCTATTTCCTAGTTGCTCCAAAGCTCAGGTGGCCAAGTGTCGGCAATGGAGACGAGCTGTTGGTTCAGCCAAAGATGATCTATTATACTGCTCAGTCGCCACTCGCAAAGAGGAACAACTGTGTTTGTGATGAATTAACAACGCCATACTGGAGAGTGGTAACATTGAAATAAAACCAGAAAAGGAATTTAGACTGAAGTATTAGCACGTCATCTCATAGAGGAAACACACGGCATTGAAAATATCAGAAGTTTACAACTTCAACCACAAATATATAATACTTTGACTAAAATGACGACTTGACTTAAATCATCGTGCACTATTATGGGTAAGCTATGGATATCGTCTTTCCGCTGAAAATAAGTGGATTTCCACTCTAGCGGGCGTTTTAAGTCAATTTAAATGGGGATTATACAACCTGTATTTCTTGACAAACCTACTTTATCAAATAATTGATGGGGCAGGGTTGGGAGGTGGTGGGAGGGTTTGCAATCCTACCTGACTGTTGGTTCCCACCACCTGTCCTCCTCCTGGTATTAAACTATGGTTCCTACCTGTTGGTTACTGTCCTCTCCCCCAGGTCAGGGTCTACGGGCCCAGCTTCACGAGACTCCATGTCCCCTGGCAGGTCCTGAGCAGAGAGGCAGAGTTCCTCAAGATCAAAGTCCCCACTAAGAAGGTGAGACCTCCACCACTTTACAGCCGTGTGTGTGTGTGTGTGTAATCCTATGGATGGCTCCTCCCCTAACATAAACAGGGGGTTAATCTCGGTGTTTCCCTGCACCTTTTTTAAATGTATTTTTTAACTCATCCGTTGTTGTTGCCTTGTTTATAGAAGTTTAACAGTCTTTAATGTTGCATCAGATTGCCCAGCTACAGTAGAGCCACATGAAGACACGGTGGGATTATTCTCCTACTTAGATTACATTTGCTGGTACCTGAAACATTATGTGAATCAAACACACTACAGCAGAGACTTGTCTTTTACAATGTAACAACTCACATTGGGGAAAATGGACCAAAGGGGACATACTTCATTGGAACGCCGACTGCGAGCCAGGTCTAATCGCCCAACATCAGTGCCCGACCTCACTAATACTGTTGTGGCTGAATGGAAGCAAGTCCCCACAGCAATGTTCCAACATCTAGTGGAAAGCCTTCCCAGAAGAGTGGAGGCTGTTATAGCAGCAAAGAGGGGACCTACTCCATATTAAATCCCATGATTTTGCAATGAGATTTTGGATGAGATCACCATGCGCAATGCTAAGCTTTGGCTGGAGTGCCATTTTGGAATGAGCTGTACAACGAGCAGGTGTCCACATACACTACTTGACCAAAAGTATGTGGACACCTGCTCGTTGTACAGCTCATTCCAAAATGGCACTCCAGCCAAAGCTTAGCATTGCACATGGTGATCTTAGACTTGTGTGCGGCTGCTCAGCCATGGAAACCCATTTCACGAAGATCCCGACTGACAGAAATTAAATGCATTCAATTGTCTTTTTCCCCCTCATCAATCTACATACGATACCCCATAATGACAAAACAAAAACAAGTTTTTAGAATTTTGTTGCACATAAAAAAAAGCTGAAATAACACTTACATACATTTTCAGACCCTATAGTTAGTACTTTGTTGAAGCACCTTTGGCAGCGATTACAGCCTGTAGTCTTCTTGGGTACAAGCTTGACTCTCCTGTATTTGGGGAGTTTCTCCCATTCCTCTCTTCAGATCAATCAAATATATTTACATAGCTCTTCTTACATCAGCTGATGTCACAAAGTGCTGCACAGAAACCCAGCATAAATCCCCAAAAGGCAAGCAATGCAGGCTGTGCCGGGTTGAGATTATAACTGAACACGGCCAAGATGTTCAAATGTTCATAGATGACCAGCAGGGTCAAATAATAATAATCACAGTGGTTGTAGGTCAGCACTTCAGGAGAAAATGCCAGTTGGCTTTTTATAGCCGACCATTCAGAGTATCTCTACCGCTCCTACTGTCTCGAGAGAGTTGAAAACACCAGGTCTGGGACAGGTTCTCTCAAGCTCTGTCAGGCTGGATGGAGAGCGTCGCTGCACAGCTATATTCAGGTCTCTTCAGAAATGTTCGATCGGGTTCAAAACCGGTCTCAGGCTGGGCCACTCAAGGACAGTCGGAGACTCGTCCCGAAGCCACTCCTGAGTTGTCTTGGCTGTGTGCTTAGGGTCATTGTCCTGTTGGAAGGTGAACCTTCGCCCCAGTCAGGACCTGAGCCCTCTGGTTTTCATCAAGGATCTCTGTACTTTGCTCCGTTCATCTTTGCCTTGATCATGACTAGTCTCCCAATCCCTGCTGCCAAAAAATATCCCCTCAGCATGATGCTGCCACCACCATGCTTCACCGTAGGGATGGTGTCAGGTTTCCTCCAGACGTAACGCTTGGCATTCAGGCCAAGGAGTTAAATCTTGGTTTCATCAGACCAGGGAATCTTGTTTCTCATGGTCTGAGAGTCTTTCTTTAGTTCCCTTTTGGCAAACTCCAAGGGGGTGTCATGTGCCTTTTACTGAGGAGTGGCTTCCATTTGCCCACTCTACCATAAAGTCCTGATTGGTGGAGTGTTGCAGAGATGGTTGTCCTTCTGGAAGGTTCTCCCATCTCCACAGAGGACCTGTCAGTGACGATTGATATTTTGGTCACCTCGCTGACCAAGGTCCTTCTTCCACGATTGCTCAGTTTGGCTGGCCGGCCAGCCCTAGGAAGATTCTTGACATTATGGGGTATTCTGTGTAGATTGCGGAGTTACGTTTATTTATTTAATCCATTTTGGAAAAAGGCTGTAACGTAACAAAATGTAGGAAAGTCAAGGGGTCTGAAAACTTTCTGAAGAAACTGTATATAGAGGTACTATCACTGCTCCCGTTCCACCTCCCTGATGTGGAGGTACTGTCACTGCTCCCGTTCAACCTCCCCTGATGTGGAGGTCACTGCTCTCGTTCCACCTCCCCTGATGTGGAGGTACCGTCACTGCTCCCGTTCCACCTCCCCTGATGTAGAGGTACTATCACTGCTCCCGTTCCACCTCCCCTGATGTAGAGGTACTGTCACTGCTCCCGTTCCACCTCCCCTGATGTAGAGGTACTGTCACTGCTCCCGTTCCACCTCCCCTGATGTAGAGGTACTGTCACTGCTCCCGTTCCACCTCCCCTGATGTAGAGGTACTGTCACTGCTCCCGTTCCACCTCCCCTGATGTGGAGGTCACTGCTCCCGTTCCACCTCCCCTGATGTGGAGGTACTGTCACTGCTCCCGTTCCACCTCCCCTGATGTGGAGGTACCGTCACTGCTCCCGTTCCACCTCCCCTGAAGTGGAGGTACCGTCACTGCTCCCGTTCCACCTCCCCTGATGTAGAGGTACTGTCACTGCTCCCGTTCCACCTCCCCTGATGTAGAGGTACTGTCACTGCTCCCGTTCCACCTCCCCTGATGTAGAGGTACTGTCACTGCTCCCGTTCCACCTCCCCTGATGTAGAGGTACTGTCACTGCTCCCGTTCCACCTCCCCTGATGTGGAGGTCACTGCTCCCGTTCCACCTCCCCTGATGTGGAGGTACCGTCACTGCTCCCGTTCCACCTCCCCTGATGTGGAAGTACCGTCACTGCTCCCGTTCCACCTCCCCTGATGTGGAGGTACCGTCACTGCTCCCGTTCCACCTCCCCTGAAGTGGAGGTACCGTCACTGCTCCCGTTCCACCTCCCCTGATGCGGAACGGGAGCATACTGATTGAACGCATTCTGTCCAGTGGAGGCTGCTGAGGGGAGGATGGCTCATAATAATGGATGGATGAGCTTAATGTCTTTTTATGCTCGCTTTGAGGCAAGCCACACTGAAATATGCACAAGAGCACCAGCTGTTCTGGATGACTGTTATAACGCTCTCGGTAGCCGATGTGAGTAAGACCTTTTAAACAGGTCATCATTCACAAAGCCGCGGGGCCAGACGGATTACCAGGACGTTGATTTAAAGCATATGTTGACCAACTGGTAAGTGTCTTCACTGACATTTTCAACCTCTCCCTGACCGAGTCTGTAATACCTACATGTTGCAAGCAGACCACCATAGTCCATGTGCCCAAGGAAGCGAAGGTAACCTGCCTAATTGATTACCGCCCCGTAGTTCAGCAGGTGGTAAGATTAGGCAACAACACTGTCACACTGATCCTCAACACTGATCCTCAACACTGAGGCCCCTCAGGGTGTGTCCTTAGTCCCCTCCACGACTGCGTGGCCAAACACGACTCCAACACCATCATTTAGTTTGCTGACGACACAACAGTGGTAGGTCTGATCACGACAACGATGAGACAGCCTATAGGGAGGAGGTCAGAGACCTGGTAGTGTGGTGCCAGGACAACAACCTCTCCCTCAATATGACCAGGACAAAGGAGCTGATCATGGACTACAGGAAAAGGCGGGCCAAACAGGCGGGCCGAACAGGCCCCCATTAACATCGACGGGGCTGTAGTGGAGTGGGTCGAGAGTTTCAAGTTCATTGGTGTCCACATCACTAAGGTAGTCGTGAAGAGGGCACGACACATCCTTTTTCCCCTCTGGAGACCCCAGATACTCAAAAGGTTCTACAGCTGCACCATCGAGAGCATCCTGACCGGTTGCATCACCACCTGGTATGGCAACTGCTCGGCATCTGACTGTAAGGCGCTACAGAGGGTAGTGCGTACAGCCCAGTACATCACTGGGGCCAAGCTTCCTGCCGTCCAGGACCTATATACTAGGCGGTGTCAGAGGAAGGCTGCTGAACAATTAATCAAATGGCCACTGGACTATTTACATTTACCCCCATCCATTTGTTTTTACACTGCTGCTACTCGCTGTTTATTATCACTTTACCCCTACCTACAAATTACCTCAACTAACCTGTACCCCTGCACACTGACTCGGTACCCCCTGTATATAGCCTCGCTATTGTCATTTTATTGTGTTACTTTTTATTATTGTTTACATTAGTTTTATTTGGAAATATATTCTTAACTCTTCTTGAACTGCACTGTTGGTTAATCAAATGTATTTATAAAGCCCTTTTTACATCAGCCGATGTCACAAAGTGCTGTACAGAAACCCAGCCTAAAACCCTGATGTTAATGGGGGCCTGTAAGGGCTTGTCAGTAAGCTTTTCACGGTGAGGTCTACGCTTGTTGTATTCGGCGCATGTGACAAAGTCTGATTTGGAACAGAGTGAATGGAAACACATGGAAGCCATGTCTGATGTATTTAATCCCATTCTGCTTCAGCCATTACCATGAGCCCGTCCTCCCTAATTAAGGTGGCACCAACCTGCTGTGATTCTGTCCTACTTCTTGACCTGCTGGTTAGGGAAAAACAAGGTCAAACAGAAAAATAGGTTGGGCAAGATAGTCAGAACTTGTGGAGAAATCATGTCATCCCTCTACCTGGGCAGAGCCCTCCATCCCTCTACCTGGGCAGAGCCCTCTATCCCTCTACCTGGGCAGAGCCCTCCATCCCTCTATCTGGGCAGAGCCCTCCATCCCTCTACCTGGGCAGAGCCCTCCATCCCTCTACCTGGGCAGAGCCCTCTATCCCTCTACCTGGGCAGAGCCCTCTATCCCTCTACCTGGGCAGAGCCCTCTATCCCTCTACCTGGGCAGAGCCCTCCATCCCTCTACCTGGGCAGAGCCCTCCATCCCTCTACCTGGGCAGAGCCCTCCAGAAGGCCAACACAATAGAGGTTGACTCTTCCCATCCACTCCACCCTGAATTACAGCCCCTGCCTCTGGCTGCAGGTACAGACTGACCTGAAGTCTTAAAGAATTCGGGCCAAGTTCTCTTTTATTGCAATTCTGCAACTTACTAAAATGTTGGCCTGATTGCACATTTACATGGAGTCTGTTTTGACTTTTACATGGAGTCTGTTTTGACTTTTACATGGAGTCTGTTTTGACTTTTACATGGAGTCTGTTTTGACTTTTACATGGAGTCTGTTTTGACTTTTACATGGAGTCTGTTTTGACTTTTACATGGAGTCTGTTTTGACTTTTACATGGAGTCTGTTTTGACTTTTTTCTAAATATTTGCTATTTGCTGTTTTTATTTTGTTTTTATGACCACTGCACCATGAGTGGCCTCTGAGGACATTACATTTTTCTGAATCCCCAGCCCCTGCTGCAGTGGGAGGGAGACCCTGTATATGAGCCACAGCAGGTGCCTCTATTAATCTGTCTGTGTTGGTCTGTCTAGAGCTATGATCTGAAGCAGGAGAATGGGTTCAGTGCCAGCCTCAGTGAGTTCTGGAGGAAGGTGAACCAGCCGTTCCAACCCAACATCCCCCAGCTAGGCCACAGCACCACTAAGCAGCTCTCACACTGCTTCTCCAGGGACAAACTACACTTGTAAGATGCACCCACGCCACACCACGCCCCACGCACCACACCAAGCCCCACGCCACGCCCCACACCACGCCCTACGTCACGCCACGCCCCACGCTATGCCCCAAGCCCCACACACGTCCTCACACACACTCTGACAACAGCTGGTCTGTATATGGAGTCACCATCAGTTTCCCTGAGTTGACACCTGTTCTTTGTTCTCTACAGATTTAACATCACCTCTAAAGACACGTTCTTTGACAACGCAACACGCAGTCGAATAGTGAGTCTGTCATTCAGGATGTTTCTCTGTTTTATATGAATGTCAAGAATCAATGGGAATATGGTTTCAGCTCTCTGTTTCTCTCTGACACAGTATTCTGTGTGACCTAACCCCCTCAGGTGTACGAGATCCTGAGACGCACCGCCTGCACACGCACCAGCCAATCCATGGGTGAGTGACCTCTAACCTCTGATTTGCCCAAAGTTGCCTACTTTTTGAGGTCATTGACCTTCTCCATGGTTCCACAGTACAGGTCCAGACAGGGTTACAGTGAGTGATTGGTGTTCTCCATGGTTCCTTCTCCATGGTTTCTCAGTACAGGTCCAGACAGGGGTACAGTGAGTGATTGGTGTTCTCCATGGTTCCTTAGTACAGGTCCATACAGGGGTACAGTGAGTGATTGGTGTTCTCCATGGTTCCTTAGTACAGGTCCATACAGGGGTACAGTGAGTGATTGGTGTTCTCCATAGTTCCTCAGTACAGGTCAATACAGGGTTACAGTGAGTGATTGGTGGAAGGTCTGCATTAGAGGTGGATACGGGATTGAAATAAATTCTGGTCCTGTCTAGTTCTGTCATGATTAGTTCATTATTGGAGTCCGGTGTGTTAGTTGGGGCTGGGGAAAAAGTGTGAAATTTGCCCATCCCTGGTGTAGTGTGTAGGGGGTAGTGTTGTAGGGGGTAGTGTTGTAGGGGGTAGTGTTGTAGTGGGTAGTGTGTAGGGAGTAGTGTGTAGTGTTGTAGGGGGTAGTGGTGTAGGGGGTCGTGTTTGGTGTCACATTTAGAAATAAATACACTGATCAGCTCGGGGGGGGGGGGGGGGGGGGGGGGGGGATCACAGTTAGAAATAAATACAATGATCAGATAGGGGGGAAATCACAGTTAGAAATAAATACAATGATCAGATAGGGGGGAAATCACAGTTAGAAATAAATACAATGATCAGATAGGGGGGAAATCACAGTTAGAAATAAATACAATGATCAGATAGGGGGGAAATCACAGTTAGAAATAAATACAATGATCAGATAGGGGGGAAATCACAGTTAGAAATAAATACAATGATCAGATAGGGGGGAAATCACAGTTAGAAATAAATACAATGATCAGATAGGGGGGAAATCACATTTAGAAATAAATACAATGATCAGATAGGGGGGAAATCACAGTTAGAAATAAATACAATGATCAGATAGGGGGGAAATCACAGTTATAAATAAACACAATGTATGTAGCTTCTCCACCTACAGGTTTCTGTGCCAATGTGCCACACAACTTATAAACAAAGCATAGTGACTTCGGGACCTTCATGGTTTGTGTTTTCAACACCACAATAGACTATGAATCTGGACAAACAGAAAACACATCCCACCCTGCCTTGCAGTCCTACTCAGGTTTAAAGGCTTGATAATCTCCGAATGTCATTCAACTTTTGGGTGTTTTGTAACAGATGTCTCTTTCCGTTCATCAATTGGCCGCTGCACAGTTTGGATTGATTGATTGATTGATTTGTCAGTTAAAATAAATAAATATATTCACACAGTACAAATATGTTTTAAAGGATTTGCACAATAAAGCCAGGGACTCATTTCCATTATAGTCCCTATTTTTAACATGACACTGCTGGGGAACCATGATGTATACAACAGCGATGGTCTATACAAATGTGTTCTTATCCAATAAGACTTTGTATTTAAAACAGTGAATGTTGGTCTCTGGCATTATGATGGCGGACAACTCTAACTCATGGAAAAACAGTTGGATAGGGACCTGGGGTCTGAGTCCATGATAATTCTGTGGACCAGACCAAGCTGAATGAATACTACCACAGACAGCCAGGCTGTTTAAAATGCACAACCTCCAGATGAGTATGAGGGGGGAGTACAGCTTGTTATGCTTGTTATGGCTGGTCTGGAGCATCTGTAGATGGTTGGGGCTGCTGGGGAACCATGATGCTCAGCATAATCAGACACTAGACTAGATGTTTGGGCATGCTGGGGGACCATGATGTGCAGCATATTCACACTGGACTAGCACACAGAGACTTTTGGGTGGCTATGACTAGGTATCCATACAATTAGCGACCAGGTTTTAATGTGAATATTTAAAAAAAAAAACATTTTCCCATCGGAGTTGTGTTTCTATCAAATTGACTTGTTGTGCACATAAAAATAACATTGTGGTTAAATTCCTAGTTAGTCTATTGGTGGACATAGTGCAGGATAGACAGACTGGTAGTCTATATTGTTACTATGAATGGTGGATAGACAGACTGGTAGACTATATTGTCACTATGAATGGTGGACAGAGGGCAGGATAGACAGACTGGTCGTCTATATTGTCACTATGAATGGTGGATAGGCAGACTGGTAGTCTATATTGTTACTATGAATGGTAGACAGACTGGTAGTCTATATTGTTACTATGAATGGTGGACAGAGGGTAGGATAGACGGACTGGTAGTCTATATTGTTACTCTGAATGGTGGATAGACAGACTGGTAGTCTATAATGTCACTATGACTAAATAACACCCTACCCTGTCCAATAAATAACACGCTACCCTGTCCAATAAATAACACGCTACCCTGTCCAATAAATAACACGCTACCCTGTCCAATAAATAACACACTACCCTCCCCTGTCCAATAAATAACACACTACCCTGTCCAATAAATAACACGCTACCCTCCCCTGTCCAATAAATAACACGCTACCCTGTCCAATAAATAACACACTACCCTCCCCTGTCAAATAAATAACACACTACCCTCCCCTGTCCAATAAATAACACACTACCCTCCCCTGTCCAATAAATAACACGCTACCCTGTCCAATAAATAACACGCTACCCTGTCCAATAAATAACACGCTACCCTGTCCAATAAATAACACGCTACCCTGTCCAATAAATAACACACTACCCTCCCCTGTCAAATAAATAACACACTACCCTCCCCTGTCCAATAAATAACACACTACCCTCCCCTGTCCAATAAATAACACGCTACCCTGTCCAATAAATAACACGCTACCCTGTCCAATAAATAACACGCTACCCTGTCCAATAAATAACACACTACCCTCCCCTGTCCAATAAATAACACACTACCCTGTCCAATAAATAACACGCTACCCTCCCCTGTCCAATAAATAACACGCTACCCTCCCCTGTCCAATAAATAACACACTACCCTGTCCAATAAATAACACGCTACCCTGTCCAATAAATAACACGCTACCCTGTCCAATAAATAACACACTACCCTCCCCTGTCAAATAAATAACACACTACCCTCCCCTGTCCAATAAATAACACACTACCCTCCCCTGTCCAATAAATAACACGCTACCCTGTCCAATAAATAACACACTACCCTTTCCAATAAATAACACACTACCCTCCCCTGTCCAATAAATAACACACTACCCTGTCCAATAAATAACACACTACCCTGTCCAATAAATAACACACTACCCTGTCCAATAAATAACACGCTACCCTGTCCAATAAATAACACACTACCCTTTCCAATAAATAACACACTACCCTCCCCTGTCCAATAAATAACACACTACCCTGTCCAATAAATAACACGCTACCCTGTCCAATAAATAACACACTACCCTGTCCAATAAATAACACACTACCCTGTCCAATAAATAACACACTACCCTGTCCAATAAATAACACGCTACCCTGTCCAATAAATAACACACTACCCTCCCCTGTCCAATAAATAACACACTACCCTGTCCAATAAATAACACACTACCCTGTCCAATAAATAACACGCTACCCTCCCCTGTCCAATAAATAACACGCTACCCTCCCCTGTCCAATAAATAACACGCTACCCTCCCCTGTCCAATAAATAACACACTACCCTCCCCTGTCCAATAAATAACACACTACCCTCCCCTGTCCAATAAATAACACGCTACCCTCCCCTGTCCAATAAATAACACACGACCCTGTCCAATAAATAACACGCTACCCTCCCCTGTCCAATAAATAACACGCTACCCTCCCCTGTCCAATAAATAACACACGACCCTGTCCAATAAATAACACACTACCCTCCCCTGTCCAATATATAACACACTACCCTGTCCAATAAATAACACACTACCCTCCCCTGTCCAATAAATAACACACTACCCTCCCCTGTCCAATAAATAACACACTACCCTCCCCTGTCCAATAAATAACACGCTACCCTCCCCTGTCCAATAAATAACACACGACCCTGTCCAATAAATAACACGCTACCCTGTCCAATAAATAACACGCTACCCTCCCCTGTCCAATAAATAACACGCTACCCTCCCCTGTCCAATAAATAACACGCTACCCTCCCCTGTCCAATAAATAACACGCTACCCTCCCCTGTCCAATAAATAACACGCTACCCTCCCCTGTCCAATAAATAACACGCTACCCTCCCCTGTCCAATAAATAACACGCTACCCTCCCCTGTCCAATAAATAACACACGACCCTGTCCAATAAATAACACGCTACCCTGTCCAATAAATAACACGCTACCCTGTCCAATAAATAACACGCTACCCTTTCCAATAAATAACACACTACCCTCCCCTGTCCAATAAATAACACGCTACCCTGTCCAATAAATAACACGCTACCCTGTCCAATAAATAACACGCTACCCTTTCCAATAAATAACACACTACCCTCCCCTGTCCAATAAATAACACACTACCCTGTCCAATAAATAACACGCTACCCTGTCCAATAAGTAACACGCTACCCTGTCCAATAAATAACACGCTACCCAGTCCAATAAATAACACAATACGCTACCCTGTCCAATAAATAACACGCTACGCTACCCTGTCCAATAAATAACACGCTACCCTCCCCTGTCCAATAAATAACACGCTACCCTCCCCTGTCCAATAAATAACACGCTACCCTCCCCTGTCCAATAAATAACACGCTACCCTCCCCTGTCCAATAAATAACACGCTACCCTCCCCTGTCCAATAAATAACACGCTACCCTCCCCTGTCCAATAAATAACACGCTACCCTGTCCAATAAATAACACGCTACCCTGTCCAATAAATAACACGCTACCCTGTCCAATAAATAACACGCTACCCTGTCCAATAATTTTTTTTATTTTTATTTTACCTTTATTTAACCAGGCAAGTCAGTTAAGAACAAATTCTTATTTTCAATGACGGCCTGGGAACAGTGGGTTAACTGCCTGTTCAGGGGCAGAACGACAGATTTGTACCTTGTCACCTCGGGGGTTTGAACTCACAACCTTCCGGTTACTAGTCCAACGCTCTAACCACCACGCTACCCTGTCCAATAAATAACACGCTACCCTCCCCTGTCCAATAAATAACACACGACCCTGTCCAATAAATAACACACTACCCTCCCCTGTCCAATATATAACACACTACCCTGTCCAATAAATAACACACTACCCTCCCCTGTCCAATAAATAACACACTACCCTCCCCTGTCCAATAAATAACACGCTACCCTCCCCTGTCCAATAAATAACACACTACCCTCCCCTGTCCAATAAATAACACGCTACCCTGTCCAATAAATAACACACTACCCTTTCCAATAAATAACACACTACCCTCCCCTGTCCAATAAATAACACACTACCCTGTCCAATAAATAACACACTACCCTGTCCAATAAATAACACACTACCCTGTCCAATAAATAACACGCTACCCTGTCCAATAAATAACACACTACCCTTTCCAATAAATAACACACTACCCTCCCCTGTCCAATAAATAACACACTACCCTGTCCAATAAATAACACGCTACCCTGTCCAATAAATAACACACTACCCTGTCCAATAAATAACACACTACCCTGTCCAATAAATAACACACTACCCTGTCCAATAAATAACACGCTACCCTGTCCAATAAATAACACACTACCCTCCCCTGTCCAATAAATAACACACTACCCTGTCCAATAAATAACACACTACCCTGTCCAATAAATAACACGCTACCCTCCCCTGTCCAATAAATAACACGCTACCCTCCCCTGTCCAATAAATAACACGCTACCCTCCCCTGTCCAATAAATAACACACTACCCTCCCCTGTCCAATAAATAACACACTACCCTCCCCTGTCCAATAAATAACACGCTACCCTCCCCTGTCCAATAAATAACACACGACCCTGTCCAATAAATAACACGCTACCCTCCCCTGTCCAATAAATAACACGCTACCCTCCCCTGTCCAATAAATAACACACGACCCTGTCCAATAAATAACACACTACCCTCCCCTGTCCAATATATAACACACTACCCTGTCCAATAAATAACACACTACCCTCCCCTGTCCAATAAATAACACACTACCCTCCCCTGTCCAATAAATAACACACTACCCTCCCCTGTCCAATAAATAACACGCTACCCTCCCCTGTCCAATAAATAACACACGACCCTGTCCAATAAATAACACGCTACCCTGTCCAATAAATAACACGCTACCCTCCCCTGTCCAATAAATAACACGCTACCCTCCCCTGTCCAATAAATAACACGCTACCCTCCCCTGTCCAATAAATAACACGCTACCCTCCCCTGTCCAATAAATAACACGCTACCCTCCCCTGTCCAATAAATAACACGCTACCCTCCCCTGTCCAATAAATAACACGCTACCCTCCCCTGTCCAATAAATAACACACGACCCTGTCCAATAAATAACACGCTACCCTGTCCAATAAATAACACGCTACCCTGTCCAATAAATAACACGCTACCCTTTCCAATAAATAACACACTACCCTCCCCTGTCCAATAAATAACACGCTACCCTGTCCAATAAATAACACGCTACCCTGTCCAATAAATAACACGCTACCCTTTCCAATAAATAACACACTACCCTCCCCTGTCCAATAAATAACACACTACCCTGTCCAATAAATAACACGCTACCCTGTCCAATAAGTAACACGCTACCCTGTCCAATAAATAACACGCTACCCAGTCCAATAAATAACACAATACGCTACCCTGTCCAATAAATAACACGCTACGCTACCCTGTCCAATAAATAACACGCTACCCTCCCCTGTCCAATAAATAACACGCTACCCTCCCCTGTCCAATAAATAACACGCTACCCTCCCCTGTCCAATAAATAACACGCTACCCTCCCCTGTCCAATAAATAACACGCTACCCTCCCCTGTCCAATAAATAACACGCTACCCTCCCCTGTCCAATAAATAACACGCTACCCTGTCCAATAAATAACACGCTACCCTGTCCAATAAATAACACGCTACCCTGTCCAATAAATAACACGCTACCCTGTCCAATAATTTTTTTTATTTTTATTTTACCTTTATTTAACCAGGCAAGTCAGTTAAGAACAAATTCTTATTTTCAATGACGGCCTGGGAACAGTGGGTTAACTGCCTGTTCAGGGGCAGAACGACAGATTTGTACCTTGTCACCTCGGGGGTTTGAACTCACAACCTTCCGGTTACTAGTCCAACGCTCTAACCACCACGCTACCCTGTCCAATAAATAACACGCTACCCTCCCCTGTCCAATAAATAACACACGACCCTGTCCAATAAATAACACACTACCCTCCCCTGTCCAATATATAACACACTACCCTGTCCAATAAATAACACACTACCCTCCCCTGTCCAATAAATAACACACTACCCTCCCCTGTCCAATAAATAACACGCTACCCTCCCCTGTCCAATAAATAACACACGACCCTGTCCAATAAATAACACGCTACCCTGTCCAATAAATAACACGCTACCCTCCCCTGTCCAATAAATAACACGCTACCCTCCCCTGTCCAATAAATAACACGCTACCCTCCCCTGTCCAATAAATAACACGCTACCCTCCCCTGTCCAATAAATAACACGCTACCCTCCCCTGTCCAATAAATAACACGCTACCCTCCCCTGTCCAATAAATAACACGCTACCCTCCCCTGTCCAATAAATAACACACGACCCTGTCCAATAAATAACACGCTACCCTGTCCAATAAATAACACGCTACCCTCCCCTGTCCAATAAATAACACGCTACCCTCCCCTGTCCAATAAATAACACGCTACCCTCCCCTGTCCAATAAATAACACGCTACCCTCCCCTGTCCAATAAATAACACGCTACCCTCCCCTGTCCAATAAATAACACGCTACCCTCCCCTGTCCAATAAATAACACGCTACCCTCCCCTGTCCAATAAATAACACACGACCCTGTCCAATAAATAACACGCTACCCTGTCCAATAAATAACACGCTACCCTGTCCAATAAATAACACGCTACCCTTTCCAATAAATAACACACTACCCTCCCCTGTCCAATAAATAACACGCTACCCTGTCCAATAAATAACACGCTACCCTGTCCAATAAATAACACGCTACCCTTTCCAATAAATAACACACTACCCTCCCCTGTCCAATAAATAACACACTACCCTGTCCAATAAATAACACGCTACCCTGTCCAATAAATAACACGCTACCCTGTCCAATAAATAACACGCTACCCAGTCCAATAAATAACACAATACGCTACCCTGTCCAATAAATAACACGCTACGCTACCCTGTCCAATAAATAACACGCTACCCTCCCCTGTCCAATAAATAACACGCTACCCTCCCCTGTCCAATAAATAACACGCTACCCTCCCCTGTCCAATAAATAACACGCTACCCTCCCCTGTCCAATAAATAACACGCTACCCTCCCCTGTCCAATAAATAACACGCTACCCTCCCCTGTCCAATAAATAACACGCTACCCTGTCCAATAAATAACACGCTACCCTGTCCAATAAATAACACGCTACCCTGTCCAATAAATAACACGCTACCCTGTCCAATAATTTTTTTTATTTTTATTTTACCTTTATTTAACCAGGCAAGTCAGTTAAGAACAAATTCTTATTTTCAATGACGGCCTGGGAACAGTGGGTTAACTGCCTGTTCAGGGGCAGAACGACAGATTTGTACCTTGTCACCTCGGGGGTTTGAACTCACAACCTTCCGGTTACTAGTCCAACGCTCTAACCACCACGCTACCCTGTCCAATAAATAACACGCTACCCTCCCCTGTCCAATAAATAACACGCTACCCTCCCCTGTCCAATAAATAACACACGACCCTGTCCAATAAATAACACACTACCCTCCCCTGTCCAATATATAACACACTACCCTGTCCAATAAATAACACACTACCCTCCCCTGTCCAATAAATAACACACTACCCTCCCCTGTCCAATAAATAACACGCTACCCTCCCCTGTCCAATAAATAACACACGACCCTGTCCAATAAATAACACGCTACCCTGTCCAATAAATAACACGCTACCCTCCCCTGTCCAATAAATAACACGCTACCCTCCCCTGTCCAATAAATAACACGCTACCCTCCCCTGTCCAATAAATAACACGCTACCCTCCCCTGTCCAATAAATAACACGCTACCCTCCCCTGTCCAATAAATAACACGCTACCCTCCCCTGTCCAATAAATAACACACGACCCTGTCCAATAAATAACACGCTACCCTGTCCAATAAATAACACGCTACCCTGTCCAATAAATAACACGCTACCCTTTCCAATAAATAACACACTACCCTCCCCTGTCCAATAAATAACACACTACCCTGTCCAATAAATAACACGCTACCCTGTCCAATAAATAACACGCTACCCTGTCCAATAAATAACACGCTACCCTGTCCAATAAATAACACGCTACGCTACCCAGTCCAATAAATAACACGCTACCCTACCCTGTCCAATAAATAACACGCTACCCTCCCCTGTCCAATAAATAACACGCTACCCTCCCCTGTCCAATAAATAACACGCTACCCTCCCCTGTCCAATAAATAACACGCTACCCTCCCCTGTCCAATAAATAACACGCTACCCTCCCCTGTCCAATAAATAACACGCTACCCTCCCCTGTCCAATAAATAACACGCTACCCTCCCCTGTCCAATAAATAACACGCTACCCTCCCCTGTCCAATAAATAACACGCTACCCTCCCCTGTCCAATAAATAACACGCTACCCTGACCAATAAATAACACGCTACCCTCCCCTGTCCAATAAATAACACGCTACCCTCCCCTGTCCAATAAATATCACGCTACCCTGTCCAATAAATAACACGCTACCCTGTCCAATAAATAACACGCTACCCTGTCCAATAAATAGCACGCTACCCTGTCCAATAAATAACACGCTACCCTGTCCAATAAATAACACGCTACCCTGTCCAATAAATAACACGCTACCCTGTCCAATAAATAACACGCTACCCTGTCCAATAAATAACACGCTACCCTGTCCAATAAATAACACGCTACCCTGTCCAATAAATAACACGCTACCCTGTCCAATAAATAACACGCTACCCTGTCCAATAAATAACACGCTACCCTGTCCAATAAATAACACGCTACCCTGTCCAATAAATAACACGCTACCCTGTCCAATAAATAACACGCTACCCTGTCCAATAAATAACACGCTACCCTGTCCAATAAATAACACGCTACCCTGTCCAATAAATAACACGCTACCCTGTCCAATAAATAACACGCTACCCTGTCCAATAAATAACACGCTACCCTGTCCAATAAATAACACAATACCCTCCCCTGTCCAATAAATAACACACTACCCTGTCCAATAAATAACACGCTACCCTCCCCTGTCCAATAAATAACACGCTACCCTCCCCTGTCCAATAAATATCACGCTACCCTCCCCTGTCCAATAAATAACACGCTACCCTCCCCTGTCCAATAAATAACACGCTACCCTCCCCTGTCCAATAAATAACACGCTACCCTCCCCTGTCCAATAAATAACACGCTACCCTCCCCTGTCCAATAAATAACACGCTACCCTGTCCAATAAATAACACGCTACCCTGTCCAATAAATAACACGCTACCCTCCCCTGTCCAATAAATATCACGCTACCCTGTCCAATAAATAACACGCTACCCTGTCCAATAAATAACACGCTACCCTGTCCAATAAATAACACGCTACCCTTTCCAATAAATAACACACTACCCTCCCCTGTCCAATAAATAACACACTACCCTCCCCTGTCCAATAAATAACACGCTACCCTGTCCAATAAATAACACGCTACCCTGTCCAATAAATAACACGCTACCCTGTCCAATAAATAACACGCTACCCAGTCCAATAAATAACACAATACGCTACCCAGTCCAATAAATAACACGCTACCCTACCCTGTCCAATAAATAACACGCTACCCTCCCCTGTCCAATAAATAACACGCTACCCTCCCCTGTCCAATAAATAACACGCTACCCTCCCCTGTCCAATAAATAACACGCTACCCTCCCCTGTCCAATAAATAACACGCTACCCTCCCCTGTCCAATAAATAACACGCTACCCTCCCCTGTCCAATAAATAACACGCTACCCTCCCCTGTCCAATAAATAACACGCTACCCTCCCCTGTCCAATAAATAACACGCTACCCTGACCAATAAATAACACGCTACCCTGTCCAATAAATAACACGCTACCCTCCCCTGTCCAATAAATATCACGCTACCCTGTCCAATAAATAACACGCTACCCTGTCCAATAAATAACACGCTACCCTGTCCAATAAATAGCACGCTACCCTGTCCAATAAATAACACGCTACCCTGTCCAATAAATAACACGCTACCCTGTCCAATAAATAACACGCTACCCTGTCCAATAAATAACACGCTACCCTGTCCAATAAATAACACGCTACCCTGTCCAATAAATAACACGCTACCCTGTCCAATAAATAACACGCTACCCTGTCCAATAAATAACACGCTACCCTCCCCTGTCCAATAAATAACACAATACCCTCCCCTGTCCAATAAATAACACACTACCCTGTCCAATAAATAACACGCTACCCTCCCCTGTCCAATAAATAACACGCTACCCTCCCCTGTCCAATAAATATCACGCTACCCTCCCCTGTCCAATAAATAACACGCTACCCTCCCCTGTCCAATAAATAACACGCTACCCTCCCCTGTCCAATAAATAACACGCTACCCTCCCCTGTCCAATAAATAACACGCTACCCTCCCCTGTCCAATAAATAACACGCTACCCTGTCCAATAAATAACACGCTACCCTGTCCAATAAATAACACGCTACCCTCCCCTGTCCAATAAATATCACGCTACCCTGTCCAATAAATAACACGCTACCCTGTCCAATAAATAACACGCTACCCTGTCCAATAAATAACACGCTACCCTTTCCAATAAATAACACACTACCCTCCCCTGTCCAATAAATAACACACTACCCTGTCCAATAAATAACACGCTACCCTGTCCAATAAATAACACGCTACCCTGTCCAATAAATAACACGCTACCCTGTCCAATAAATAACACGCTACCCAGTCCAATAAATAACACAATACGCTACCCAGTCCAATAAATAACACGCTACCCTACCCTGTCCAATAAATAACACGCTACCCTCCCCTGTCCAATAAATAACACGCTACCCTCCCCTGTCCAATAAATAACACGCTACCCTCCCCTGTCCAATAAATAACACGCTACCCTCCCCTGTCCAATAAATAACACGCTACCCTGACCAATAAATAACACGCTACCCTCCCCTGTCCAATAAATAACACGCTACCCTCCCCTGTCCAATAAATATCACGCTACCCTGTCCAATAAATAACACGCTACCCTGTCCAATAAATAGCACGCTACCCTGTCCAATAAATAACACGCTACCCTGTCCAATAAATAACACGCTACCCTGTCCAATAAATAACACGCTACCCTGTCCAATAAATAACACGCTACCCTGTCCAATAAATAACACGCTACCCTGTCCAATAAATAACACGCTACCCTGTCCAATAAATAACACGCTACCCTGTCCAATAAATAACACGCTACCCTGTCCAATAAATAACACGCTACCCTGTCCAATAAATAACACGCTACCCTGTCCAATAAATAACACGCTACCCTGTCCAATAAATAACACGCTACCCTGTCCAATAAATAACACGCTACCCTGTCCAATAAATAACACGCTACCCTGTCCAATAAATAACACGCTACCCTGTCCAATAAATAACACGCTACCCTCCCCTGTCCAATAAATAACACAATACCCTCCCCTGTCCAATAAATAACACGCTACCCTCCCCTGTCCAATAAATAACACGCTACCCTCCCCTGTCCAATAAATATCACGCTACCCTCCCCTGTCCAATAAATAACACGCTACCCTCCCCTGTCCAATAAATAACACGCTACCCTCCCCTGTCCAATAAATAACACGCTACCCTCCCCTGTCCAATAAATAACACGCTCCCCTGTCCAATAAATAACACGCTACCCTGTCCAATAAATAACACGCTACCCTGTCCAATAAATAACACGCTACCCTGTCCAATAAATAACACGCTACCCTCCCCTGTCCAATAAATATCACGCTACCCTGTCCAATAAATAACACGCTACCCTGTCCAATAAATAACACGCTACCCTGTCCAATAAATAACACGCTACCCTGTCCAATAAATAACACACTACCCTCACCTGTCCAATAAATAACACGCTACCCTGTCCAATTAATAACATGCTACCCTCCTCCCATAGCAAAATGTCTCTCTGTCCTTATCATTCGTTTTCAGTTGTTTTCTACATATAAAACTAGATGGCTAGCTAGATGAATAGAATTCACGTATTGCCAGATGATAATTATAAAGTAAAACGTTAATTACATAAAGCAATCTTGTTTCGTCTGTATTGGTAAAAGGTAACGTTAATGCAGGAATGTTAGCACAGAGTGCTTCTCAAATGGACCATTTTATGCACGGTATTATACATATTAGGACACACCCTCTGTTTTTCTCTCTCTTCGCCTGAGCCTCTCCCCTTCCCCCCCTCTTCCCAGTTCCCTTTATTGTCCTCTCCCCCCTCTTCCCAGTTCCCTTTATCATCCTCTCCCCCCTCTTCCCTTTATCGTCCTCTCCCCCCTCTTCCCAGTTCGCTTTATCGTCCTTTCTCCCTCTCCCCCCTCTTCCTAGTTCCCTTTATTGTCCTCTCCTCCTCTCCCCCCTCTTCCCTTTATTGTCCTCTCCTCCTCTCCCCCCTCTTCCCTTTATTGTCCTCTCCTCCTCTCCCCCTCTCTTCCCAGATCCCTTTATCGTCCTTTCTCTCTCCTGAAGTGTGTTGTGGGGTCAGGCTGAGATTTAAGCAGAGGTATGTGGGAGTTGTGGTCCCTGTAGCTGTGCTGTGATTGGCTCGTTGGTGAAGCTAATTACTGTGATGTTTCTGGCTTCGTAGAGGTCTTGTTAATTAGTTCATGAGGTAATGAATCAATTAGTTAAAGCTGTTCCCACTGAGCTTCCCACTGTTCCACCCTCCCCTCTCCTGCCCTCTCATCTCCTTCCCTCTCCTCTCCTGCCCTCTCCTCTACTGCCCTGCCATATTCTCTCCTCTCTTGCCCCCACCCAGCCACTTCTCTCCTCTCTGAATGGGAAAGCTGATACAGATCACTGAAGCATCTCTCACTAATATTAGATGAGTTGTTTGATACATTGAGTAACCGACACCTCTCCCTCTTTCTCTCTCAGGCATCACCACATTAATAGCTAAAGGTGTCTATGATTCAGCCTTCCCTCTCCATGATGTAAGTTCCTGTCCTTCCAGCTGCACATACAGTATTTGTGATGTTACTGTTAACCTCGTGATAATGTTGCTATTGATAACGCAAACTGTAATACACTGTGAGCTTTCTAATTGTGATGTGATTGGTCTGTCTGACTCCTCCCCTCTCTGCAGGGGGATTATAAGGTCGTGGGTCACTCTGAGAGGAATGACAGACAGGTAACTACTGCTCTACTGTACTATACTATAATATACTGTTGCTACAACCTGGCTCAAGATTGTAACAAACAATGGGAAACCACACACTGAATGAAGGAATATTTTTTTTATTTTATTTCATAAATAAACACTCACAACAATAATCAGATGAGGCATGACAGTCAGTAAATTAGGTGTCAACTGCCAAAACCACAACGAAACGACCAAAGGTATGCATGGAGAGAGGAATCTCTTGCTGAATGGGGAAACGGTGGCTTTATGCCACAGCTGAGCTGTCACAGGTGTACCCCATCAGCCATGACGACCCTCCCAGCTCCGCCCACCTCTCCTACTCCGCCCACCAATCTCCTGCAGGAAGTAAGCACAGCAAAACCCAGTAGACAGAGCAGGGAGGTGCCGTAACACTACTCTACTACAGTGCTTCCCAAACTGGGGGTTGGGACCCACTTGTGGGTCCAGGTGGGTCACAGGATTTAGCTTTAAAACTGCAAAATGTTCTCTCTGCTGCCGATATGTTTTTTCTTTTTCACACTCAACCCTTACGTTGGGTCACGATAACACACCTCTATTGGTGGGCCACGAGAAGTAAAAACGATTGGGAAATCCTGATGTCTGGACTCTACTCTGATGTCTGGACTCTACTCTGATGTCTGGACTCTACTCTGATGTCTGGACTCTACTCTGATGTCTGGACTCTACTCTGATGTCTGGACTCTACTCTGATGTCTGGACTCTACTCTGATGTCTGGACTCTACTCTGATGTCTGGACTCTACTCTGATGTCTGGACTGGACTCTACTCTGATGTCTGGACTGGACTCTACTCTGATGTCTGTATTGTACTCTACTCTGATGTCTGGACTCTACTCTACTCTTATGTCTGGACTCTACTCTACTCTTATGTCTGGACTCTACTCTACTCTGATGTCTGGACTCTACTCTGATGTCTGGACTCTACTCTGATGTCTGGACTCTACTCTGATGTCTGGACTCTACTCTGATGTCTGGACTCTACTCTGATGTCTGGACTCTACTCTGATGTCTGGACTCTACTCTGATGTCTGGACTCTACTCTGATGTCTGGACTCTACTCTGATGTCTGGACTCTACTCTGATGACTGGACTCTACTCTGATGACTGGACTCTACTCTGATAACTGGACTCTACTCTGATGACTGGACTGGACTCTACTCTGATGACTGGACTGGACTCTACTCTGATGTCTGGACTGGACTCTACTCTGATGTCTGGACTGGACTCTACTCCGATGTCTGGACTGGACTCCACTCCGATGTCTGGACTCTACTCTACTCTGATGTCTGGACTCTACTCTGATGTCTGTATTGGACTCTACTCTGATGTCTGGACTGTACTCTACTCTGATGTCTGGACTCTACTCTACTCTGATGTCTGGACTGGACTCTACACTTATGTCTGTACTCTACTCTGATGTCTGTATTCTACTCTGATGTCTGGACTGTACTCTGATGACTGGACTGTACTCTACTCTGATGTCTGTATTGTACTCTACTCTGATGTCTGTACTGTACTCTACTCTGATGACTGGACTGTACTCTACTCTGATGTCTGTATTGTACTCTACTCTGATGTATGTACTGTACTCTACTCTGATGACTGGACTGTACTCTACTCTGATGTCTGTATTGTACTCTACTCTGATGACTGTACTCTACTCTGATGTCTGGACTGTACTCTACTCTGATGACTGTACTCTACTCTGATGTCTGGACTGTACTCTACTCTGATGTCTGGACTGTACTCTACTCTGATGTCTGTATTGTACTCTACTCTGGTGTCTGTATTGTACTCTACTCTGATGTCTGTATTGTACTCTACTCTGATGTCTGTACTGTACTCCAATCTGATGTCTGGACTGGACTCTACTCTGATGTCTGGACTCTACTCTACTCTGATGACTACTGTACTCTACTTTACTCTGATGTCTGGACTGTACTCCTACTCTACTCTGATGACTGGACTCTACTCTGATGTCTGGACTGGACTCTACTCTGATGTCTGGACTCTACTCTACTCTGATGTCTGGACTCTACTCTACTCTGATGTCTGGACTCTACTCTACTCTACTCTGATGTCTGAACTCTACTCTACTCTACTCTGATGTCTGGACTCTACTCTACTCTGATGTCTGGACTGGACTCTACTCTGATGTCTGGACTGGACTCTACTCTGATGTCTGGACTGGACTCTACTCTGATGTCTGGACTGGACTCTACTCTGATGTCTGGACTGGACTCTACTCTGATGTCTGGACTGGACTCTACTCTGATGTCTGGACTGGACTCTACTCTACTCTGATGTCTGTACTCTACTCTACTCTACTCTACTCTGATGTCTGGACTCTACTCTACTCTACTCTGATGACTGGACTCTACTCTACTCTGATGACTGGACTGGACTCTACTCTACTCTGTTGACTGGACTCTACTCTACTCTGATGTCTGGACTCTACTCTACTCTGATGTCTGGACTGGACTCTACTCTACTCTGATGTCTGGACTGGACTCTACTCTACTCTGATGTCTGGACTCTACTCTACTCTGATGTCTGGACTCTACTCTACTCTGATGTCTGGACTCTACACTACTCTGATGTCTGAACTCTACTCTACTCTGATGTCTGAACTCTACTCTACTCTGATGTCTGGACTGGACTCTACTCTGATGACTGGACTCTACTCTACTCTGTCTGTATTGTACTCTACTCTGATGTCTGGACTGTACTCTATTCTGATGTCTGGACTGTACTCTACTCTGATGTCTGGACTGGACTCTACTCTGATGTCTGGACTGGACTCTACTCTGATGTCTGGACTGGACTCTACTCTGATGTCTGGACTGGACTCTACTCTGATGTCTGGACTGGACTCTACTCGGATGTCTGGACTGGACTCTACTCTGATGTCTGGACTGGACTCTACTCTGATGTCTGGACTGGACTCTACTCTGATGTCTGGACTGGACTCTACTCTGATGTCTGGACTGGACTCTACTCTGATGTCTGGACTCTACTCTACTCCGATGTCTGGACTCTACTCTACTCTGATGTCTGGACTCTACTCTACTCTGATGTCTGTATTGGACTCTACTCTGATGTCTGGACTGTACTCTACTCTGATGTCTGGACTGTACTCTGATGTCTGGACTCTACTCTGATGTCTGTATTGTACTCTACTCTGATGTCTGTATTGTACTCTACTCTGATGTCTGGACTCTACTCTACTCTGATGTCTGGACTGGACTCTACACTTATGTCTGTATTCTACTCTGATGTCTGTATTCTACTCTGATGTCTGGACTGTACTCTGATGTCTGGACTCTACTCTGATGACTGTATTGTACTCTACTCTGATGTCTGTATTGTACTCTACTCTGATGACTGGACTGTACTCTACTCTGATGTCTGTATTGTACTCTACTCTGATGTCTGTATTGTACTCTACTCTGATGTCTGTACTGTACTCTACTCTGATGACTGGACTGTACTCTACTCTGATGTCTATTGTACTCTACTCTGATGTCTGGACTGTACTCTACTCTGATGACTGGACTCTACTCTGATGTCTGGACTGTACTCTACTCTGATGACTGTACTCTACTCTGATGTCTGGACTGTACTCTACTCTGATGTCTGGACTGTACTCTACTCTGGTGTCTGTATTGTACTCTACTCTGGTGTCTGTATTGTACTCTACTCTGATGTCTGTATTGTACTCTACTCTGATGTCTGTACTGTACTCCACTCTGATGTCTGAACTGGACTCTACTCTGATGTCTGGACTGGACTCTACTCTGATGTCTGGACTGGACTCTACTCTGATGTCTGGACTCTACTCTACTCTGATGACTACTGGACTCTACTTTACTCTGATGTCTGGATTGTACTCTACTCTACTCTGATGACTGGACTCTACTCTGATGACTGGACTCTACTCTGGACTGGACTCTACTCTGATGTCTGGACTCTACTCTACTCTGATGTCTGGACTCTACTCTACTCTACTCTGATGTCTGAACTCTAGTCTACTCTGATGTCTGGACTCTACTCTACTCTGATGTCTGGACTGGACTCTACTCTGATGTCTGGACTGGACTCTACTCTGATGTCTGGACTGGACTCTACTCTACTCTACTCTACTCTACTCTGATGTCTGGACTCTACTCTACTCTACTCTGATGACTGGACTCTACTCTGATGACTGGACTCTACTCTACTCTGATGACTGGACTGGACTCTACTCTACTCTCATGACTGGACTCTACTCTACTCTGATGTCTGGACTCTACTCTACTCTGATGTCTGGACTCTACTCTACTCTGATGTCTGAACTCTACTCTACTCTGATGTCTGAACTCTACTCTACTCTGATGTCTGGACTGGACTCTACTCTGATGACTGGACTCTACTCTACTCTGTCTGTATTGTACTCTACTCTGATGTCTGGACTGTACTCTATTCTGATGTCTGGACTGTACTCTATTCTGATGTCTGGACTGTACTCTACTCTGATGACTGGACTGTACTCTACTCTGATGTCTGTATTGTACTCTACTCTGATGTCTGTATTTTACTCTACTCTGATGACTGGACTGTACTCTACTCTGATGACTGGACTCCACTCTACTCTGATGACTGGACTGTACTCTACTCTGATGTCTTTACTGAACTCTACTCTGATGTCTGTTCTGTCTAAGCTGCTGCATGATGAGTGGGCCAGATATGGAGCCTTCTACAAATACCAACCTGTGGACCTCATCAGGTATCTACATTACTACATGATTACTACATGACATTATCATTGGGTGTCGGCATTACTACATTAATACCACATTACCAACAATACTATGTTATAACAACATGACATTATCAGATGCCCACATTACCACAACTATATTACATTATCATCCGGTACCAACATTACAACATTGTTATTTCATTACATTATCACCAGGTGCCCACATTATTGTTACATCATCGGGTACCTACATTATTATTGCATTATCATCAGGTGCCTACATTACTATATTACTGCGTTACAATATCATCAGGTACCAGCATTACTACAATGTTACCATATTACTGTTATTACTACATTACATATCAGATACCAACATTAATATGCTATCACTACATGACATTATCAGGTATCAACATTACATTATTACTGCAGTACATTATCAGATAACAACATTACTATGCTATTACTACATGACATTATCATTACATTACAATATCAGATACCAACATTACTATGCTATTACTACATTATCATCAGGTATCAACATTGCATTATTACTGCATTACATTATCAGATACCAGCATTACTATGCTATTACTACATTAAATTATCATTGCATTACATTATCAGATACCAACATTACTATGCTATTACTACATTATCATCAGGTATAAGCATTGCATTATTACTGCATTACATTATCAGGTACCAATACTACTATTATTACTACATAGATCATTAGATACCATTATTACTACATTACATTGTCATTTTTTTACAGAGCAATTTACAGGAACAATTAGGGTTAAGTGCCTTGCTCATGGGCACATTGACCGATTTAAAAAAATAAATATATAAAAATAATTCTCGCCTGGTCGCCTCAGGGCTTCAAACCAGCGACCTTTCGGTTACTTGCCCAATGCTCTTAATCGCTAGGCTACCTGCTGCCCCCTCATTAGTTACCAACATTAGATTAAAACTACATTATCATCGCTCAATATTACTAGTGAACCCAAACCCTAACAGCTGCCTCACCAGGCTCTATTAGTACATTACAATGCTGCATTATATTAAGTATCACACATCTGACTGCTGATGACCTCTGACATACAGGAAGTACTTTGGGGAGAAGATCGGTCTGTACTTTGCCTGGCTGGGCGTCTACACTCAGCTGCTCATACCAGCCTCTATGGTTGGGATTATCGTCTTCTGCTACGGCTGTTACACTGTGGATATGGACGTACCCAGGTACACACACACACACCAGCTACACGCCAGCTACATGTCAGGTACACACACGCCAGCTACATGTCAGGTACACACACACACACACACGCCAGCTACATGTCAGGTACACACACGCCAGCTACATGTCAGGTACACACACGCCAGCTACATGTCAGGTACACACACACGCCAGCTACATGTCAGGTACACACACACGCCAGCTACATGTCAGGTACACACACAGGCCAGCTACATGTCAGGTACACACACACACACACACACACACACACACACACACACACACACACACACACACACACACACACACACACACACACACACACACACGCCAGCTACATGTCAGGTACACACACACGCCAGCTACATGTCAGGTACACACACACGCCAGCTACATGTCAGGTACACACACACGGCAGCTACATGTCAGGTACACACACACGCCAGCTACATGTCAGGTACACACACACGCCAGCTACATGTCAGGTACACACACACGCCAGCTACATGTCAGGTACACACACACACACCAGCTACATGTCAGGTACAGACACACGCCAGCTACATGTCAGGTACAGACACACGCCAGCTACATGTCAGGTACAGACACACGCCAGCTACATGTCAGGTACACACACACGCCAGCTACATGTCAGGTACACACACACGCCAGCTACATGTCAGGTACACACACACGCCAGCTACATGTCAGGTACACACACACGCCAGCTACATGTCAGGTACACACACAGGCCAGCTACATGTCAGGTACACACACAGGCCAGCTACATGTCAGGTACACACACACACACCAGCTACATGTCAGGTACACACACACACACACACACACCAGCTACATGTCAGGTACACACACAGGCCAGCTACATGTCAGGTACACACACAGACCAGCTACATGTCAGGTACACACACAGACCAGCTACATGTCAGGTACACACACAGGCCAGCTACATGTCAGGTACACACACAGACCAGCTACATGTCAGGTACACACACAGACCAGCTACATGTCAGGTACACACACAGACCAGCTACACACACAGACCAGCTACACACACAGACCAGCTACACACACAGACCAGCTACACACACACACACACACACACACAGACCAGCTACACACACACACAGACCAGCTACGTGTCAGGCACACACTCTAGTCTTGTCTGTGTGTAGGAGGAACATTGGCAGACTGGAAACAACAGCTGAACAGGAAGGCACTGGGACCTCATTTAGAAACGTTGTGTTTGCACAAAGTATGCCCCAAAACGTGCCAGTTTTCAGCCAAAAGTCATTTAAAGAGAGGCCCGTTAGCGTCCGCTATGGTCATTTAAAGAGAGGCCCGTTAGCGGCCGCTATAGTCATTTAAAGAGAGACCGTTGATGGTTCTATAGTCATTTAAAGAGAGACCGTTGATGGTTCTATTGTCATTTAAAGAGAGACCGTTGATGGTTCTATAGTCATTTAAAGAGAGACCGTTGATGGTTCTATAGTCATTTAAAGAGAGACCGTTGATGGTTCTATAGTCATTTAAAGAGAGGCCGTTGATGGTTCTATTGTCATTTAAAGAGGGGCCGTTGATGGTTCTATAATCATTTAAAGAGAGGCCGTTGATGGTTCTATAGTCATTTAAAGAGAGACCGTTGATGGTTCTATAGTCATTTAAAGAGAGGCCGTTGATGGTTCTATAGTCATTTAAAGAGAGGCCGTTGATGGTTCTATAGTCATTTAAAGAGAGACCGTTGATGGTTCTATAGTCATTTAAAGAGAGACCGTTGATGGTTCTATAGTCATTTAAAGAGAGGCCGTTGATGGTTCTATAGTCATTTAAAGAGAGGCCGTTGATGGTTCTATAATCATTTAAAGAGAGACCGTTGATGGTTCTATAGTCATTTAAAGAGAGGCCGTTGATGGTTCTATAGTCATTTAAAGAGAGGCCGTTGATGGTTCTATAGTCATTTAAAGAGAGACCGTTGATGGTTCTATAATCATTTAAAGAGAGGCCGTTGATGGTTCTATAGTCATTTAAAGAGAGACCGTTGATGGTTCTATAGTCATTTAAAGAGAGGCCGTTGATGGTTCTATAGTCATTTAAAGAGAGGCCCGTTAGCGGCCGCTATAGTAATTTAAAGAGAGGCCGTTGATGGTTCTATAGTCATTTAAAGAGAGGCCGTTGATGGTTCTATAGTCATTTAAAGAGAGACCGTTGATGGTTCTATAGTCATTTAAAGAGAGGCCGTTGATGGTTCTATAGTCATTTAAAGAGAGGCCGTTGATGGTTCTATAGTCATTTAAAGAGAGGCCCGTTAGCGACCGCTATAGTCATTTAAAGAGAGGCCGTTGATGGTTCTATAATCATTTAAAGAGAGACCGTTGATGGTTCTATAGTCATTTAAAGAGAGACCGTTGATGGTTCTATAGTCATTTAAAGAGAGACCGTTGATGGTTCTATAGTCATTTAAAGAGAGACCGTTGATGGTTCTATGGTCATTTTAAAGAGAGGCCGTTGATGGTTCTATGGTCATTTTAAAGAGAGGCCGTTGATGGTTCTATAGTCATTTAAAGAGAGGCCGTTGATGGTTCTATAGTCATTTAAAGAGAGGCCGTTGATGGTTCTATAGTCATTTAAAGAGAGGCCGTTGATGGTTCTATAGTCATTTAAAGAGAGGCCGTTGATGGTTCTATAGTCATTTAAAGAGAGGCCCGTTAGCGGCCGCTATAGTAATTTAAAGAGAGGCCGTTGATGGTTCTATAGTCATTTAAAGAGAGGCCGTTGATGGTTCTATAGTCATTTAAAGAGAGACCGTTGATGGTTCTATAGTCATTTAAAGAGAGACCGTTGATGGTTCTATAGTCATTTAAAGAGAGGCCGTTGATGGTTCTATAGTCATTTAAAGAGAGGCCGTTGATGGTTCTATAATCATTTAAAGAGAGGTCGTTGATGGTTCTATAGTCATTTAAAGAGAGGCCGTTGATGGTTCTATGGTCATTTAAAGAGGGGCCGTTGATGGTTCTATAATCATTTAAAGAGAGGCCGTTGATGGTTCTATAGTCATTTAAAGAGAGGCCGTTGATGGTTCTATAGTCATTTAAAGAGAGGCCGTTGATGGTTCTATGGTCATTTAAAGAGGGGCCGTTGATGGTTCTATAATCATTTAAAGAGAGGCCGTTGATGGTTCTATAGTCATTTAAAGAGAGGCCGTTGATGGTTCTATAGTCATTTAAAGAGAGGCCGTTGATGGTTCTATAGTCATTTAAAGAGAGGCCGTTGATGGTTCTATAGTCATTTAAAGAGAGACCGTTGATGGTTCTATAATCATTTAAAGAGAGGCCGTTGATGGTTCTATAGTCATTTAAAGAGAGGCCGTTGATGGTTCTATAGTCATTTAAAGAGAGACCGTTGATGGTTCTATAGTCATTTAAAGAGAGACCGTTGATGGTTCTATAGTCATTTAAAGAGAGGCCGTTGATGGTTCTATAGTCATTTAAAGAGAGGCCGTTGATGGTTCTATAGTCATTTAAAGAGAGGCCGTTGATGGTTCTATGGTCATTTAAAGAGGGGCCGTTGATGGTTCTATAATCATTTAAAGAGAGGCCGTTGATGGTTCTATAGTCATTTAAAGAGAGGCCGTTGATGGTTCTATAGTCATTTAAAGAGAGGTCGTTGATGGTTCTATAGTCATTTAAAGAGAGGTCGTTGATGGTTCTATAGTCATTTAAAGAGAGACCGTTGATGGTTCTATAATCATTTAAAGAGAGGCCGTTGATGGTTCTATTGTCATTTAAAGAGGGGCCGTTGATGGTTCTATAATCATTTAAAGAGAGGCCGTTGATGGTTCTATAGTCATTTAAAGAGAGGCCGTTGATGGTTCTATAGTCATTTAAAGAGAGGCCGTTGATGGTTCTATAGTCATTTAAAGAGAGGCCGTTGATGGTTCTATAGTCATTTAAAGAGAGACCGTTGATGGTTCTATAATCATTTAAAGAGAGGCCGTTGATGGTTCTATAGTCATTTAAAGAGAGGCCGTTAATGGTTCTACAGTCATTTAAAGAGAGGCCGTTGATGGTTCTATAGTCATTTAAAGAGAGGCCGTTGATGGTTCTATAGTCATTTAAAGAGAGGCCGTTGATGGTTCTATAGTCATTTAAAGAGAGGCCGTTGATGGTTCTACAGTCATTTAAAGAGAGGCCGTTGATGGTTCTATAGTCATTTAAAGAGAGGCCGTTGATGGTTCTATAGTCATTTAAAGAGAGACCGTTGATGGTTCTATAATCATTTAAAGAGAGGCCGTTGACGGTTCTATAGTCATTTAAAGAGAGACCGTTGATGGTTCTATAGTCATTTAAAGAGAGACCGTTGATGGTTCTATAGTCATTTAAAGAGGGGCCGTTGATGGTTCTATAGTCATTTAAAGAGAGGCCGTTGATGGTTCTATAATCATTTAAAGAGAGACCGTTGATGGTTCTATAGTCATTTAAAGAGAGGCCGTTGATGGTTCTATAGTCATTTAAAGAGAGGCCGTTGATGGTTCTATAGTCATTTAAAGAGAGACCGTTGATGGTTCTACAGTCATTTAAAGAGAGGCCGTTGATGGTTCTATAGTCATTTAAAGAGAGGCCGTTGATGGTTCTATAGTCATTTAAAGAGAGGCCGTTGATGGTTCTATTGTCATTTAAAGAGAGACCGTTGATGGTTCTATAGTCATTTAAAGAGAGGCCGTTGATGGTTCTATTGTCATTTAAAGAGAGACCGTTGATGGTTCTATAGTCATTTAAAGAGAGACCGTTGATGGTTCTATAGTCATTTAAAGAGAGGCCGTTGATGGTTCTATTGTCATTTAAAGAGAGGCCGTTGATGGTTCTATAGTCATTTAAAGAGAGGCCGTTGATGGTTCTATAGTCATTTAAAGAGAGGCCGTTGATGGTTCTATAGTCATTTAAAGAGAGGCCGTTGATGGTTCTATTGTCATTTAAAGAGAGGCCGTTGATGGTTCTATAGTCATTTAAAGAGAGACCGTTGATGGTTCTATAGTCATTTAAAGAGAGACCGTTGATGGTTCTATAGTCATTTAAAGAGAGGTCGTTGATGGTTCTATTGTCATTTAAAGAGAGACCGTTGATGGTTCTATAGTCATTTAAAGAGAGGCCGTTGATGGTTCTATTGTCATTTAAAGAGAGGCCGTTGATGGTTCTACAGTCATTTAAAGAGAGGCCGTTGATGGTTCTACAGTCATTTAAAGAGAGGTCGTTGATGGTTCTATAGTTCCTCTGTGTTCTTTTGCCCATCTTTATTGTTATTGGCCAGTCTGATATTTGGCTCTTTCCTGTGCAACTCTGCCTAGGAGGCCAGCATTCTTGCCTCTTCACTGTTGACGTTGAGACTGGTGTTTTGCGTTTACTACTTAAGGAAGCTGCCAGTTGAGGACTTGAGGCATCTGTTTCTCAAACTAGACACTCTCATGTACTTGTCCTCTTGCTCAGTTGTGCACCGGGGCCTCCCACTCCTCTTTCTATTCTGGTTAGAGCCAGTTTGCGCTGTTCTGTGACGGCAGTAGTACACAGCGTTGTACAAGATCTTCAGTTTCTTGGAAATTTCTCGCGTGGAATAGCCTTAATTTCTCAGAACAAGAATAGACTGACGAGTTTCAGAAGAAAGTTCTTTGTTTCTGACCATTTTGAGCCTGTACTTGAACCCACAAATGCTGATGCTCTAAATACTCAACTAGTCTCAAGAAGGCCTGTTTTATTGCTTCTTTAATCAGAACAACAATTTCAGCTGTTCTAACTTAATTGCAAATGGGTTTTCTAATGATCAATTAGCCTTTTAAAATGATAAACGTGGATTAGCTAACAATTCTGAACAATTTTATGTTTTATGTTATTTTAATGGACAAAAAATGTGCTTTTCTTTCAAAAACAAGGACATTTCTAAGTGACCCCAAACATTTGAATATACGTAATACATAGATATCATTATCAAGTTCTCTAATTCCTTTAGATACCGTCTTGGCCTATTTCCAATACTTCCACAGTATACAGATAATAAGGGTGTTATTGTCCCCATAACAGGTGACTGATGGGTGTTTTTCAGGCAGAATTATAATGCCTGTTCTCGCGTGCACAGTTTGAAGACCGGTGTGATTTATACCAGGAAGCGTGGGTATGTTTGGCGTGCACCAAGTTTAGAAGTATCAATATGTTTGTGGGTTAGCAGTCTGTACAGAAATGGTGCACGCAGATATTTAGTGTTCAATTTACTCAGCGGTTATAAATGAGGCCCCGGGTGTCTCTGGAACATTCCAAGTCGGGGTTGGGACCCCTATTGGAGGCACAGGGGAATTGCAGTGGAGTCCCCTCATACAAAATTGACCTTTTTTTGTTGCGAAAGAAAAATGTGACTGTGTGTAGCCTGGAGATGTGTGATAAGCAGCAGAACTTCACTGTGTGTAGCCTGGAGATGTGTGATAAGCAGCAGAACTTCACTGTGTGTGTGTGTGTGTGTGTGTGTGTGTGTGTAGCCTGGAGATGTGTGATAAGCAGCAGAACTTCACTATGTGTCCCCTGTGTGTGTGTGTGTGTGTGTGTAGCCTGGAGATGTGTGATAAGCAGCAGAACTTCACTGTGTATGTGTGTGTGTGTGTGTGTGTGTAGCCTGGAGATGTGTGATAAGCAGCAGAACTTCACTGTGTGTGTGTGTGTGTGTGTGTGTGTGTGTGTGTGTAGCCTGGAGATGTGTGATAAGCAGCAGAACTTCACTATGTGTCCCCTGTGTGTGTGTGTGTGACTGTGTGTGTAGCCTGGAGATGTGTGATAAGCAGCAGAACTTCACGATGTGTCCTCTGTGTGACGGAGTGTGTGACTACTGGCACCTGTCCACCGCCTGTGGCACCGCCCGCGCATCCCACCTGTTCGACAACCCTGCCACCGTCTTCTTCGCTATCTTCATGTCCCTCTGGGGTATGTATTAACGTTCTGTTGTCCCCTTACTACCCCCATCTTCATATCCCTCTGGGGTATGTATTAACGTTCTGTTACCCCTTACTACCCCCATCTTCATGTCCCTCTCGGGTGTGTATTAACATTCTGTTACCCCTTACTACCCCCATCTTCATGTCCCTCTGGGGTATGTATTAACGGTGTTACCCCTTACTACCCCTTACTACCCCCATCTTCATGTCCCTCTGGGGTATGTATTAACGTTCTGTTACCCCTTACTACCCCCATCTTCATGTCCCTCTGGGGTATGTATTAACATTCTGTTACCCCTTACTGCCCCTTACTACCCCCATCTTCATGTCCCTCTCGGGTGTGTATTAACGTTCTGTTACCCCTTACTACCCCCATCTTCATGTCCCTCTGGGGTATGTATTAACATTCTGTTACCCCTTACTGCCCCTTACTACCCCCATCTTCATGTCCCTCTCGGGTGTGTATTAACGTTCTGTTACCCCTTACTACCCCCATCTTCATGTCCCTCTGGGGTATGTATTAACGTTCTGTTACCCCTTACTGCCCCTTACTGCCCCTTACTACCCCCATCTTCATGTCCCTCTCGGGTGTGTATTAACGTTCTGTTACCCCTTACTACCCCCATCTTCATGTCCCTCTGGGGTATGTATTAACGTTCTGTTACCCCTTACTGCCCCTTACTACCCCCATCTTCATGTCCCTCTGGGGTATGTATTAACGTTCTGTTACCCCTTACTGCCCCCATCTTCATGTCCCTCTGGGGTATGTATTAACGTTCTGTTACCCCTTACTACTCCCATCTTCATGTCCCTCTGGGGTATGTATTAACGTTCTGTTACCCCTTACTACCCCTTACTGCCCCTTACTACCCCCATCTTCATGTCCCTCTGGGGTATGTATTAACTTTCTGTTACCCCTTACTGCCCCTTACTACCCCTAACTACCCCCATCTTCATGTCCCTCTGGGGTATGTATTAACGTTCTGTTCCGTCAGCCAGCCCGCCCGTCAGCCAGCCCGCCCGTCAGCCAGCCCGCCCGTCAGCCAGCCCGCCCGTCAGCCAGCCCGCCCGTCGGCCAGCCCGTCGGCCAGCCCGTCGGCGAGCCGTCCCGTCAGCCGCGAGCCCACCCGTCAGCCTGCGAGCCGTTCCGTCAGACGGCGAGCCGTTCCGTCAGCCAGCCCGTCAGTCAGCCAGCCCGTCAGTCAGCCAGCCCGTCAGTCAGCCAGCCCGTCAGTCAGCCAGCCCGTCAGTCAGCTAGGCCGTCAGCTAGCCCGTCAGCCAGCCCGCCCGTCAGCCAGCTTGTCAGTCAGCCAGCCCGTCAGCCAGCCCGTCAGGTAGCCGTCAGCCGGCGAGCCGTCCCGTCAGCCGGCGAGCCGTCCCGTCAGCCGGCGAGCCCGCCAGTGAGCCAGCCCGTCAGTCAGTCAGCCAGCCCGTCAGTCAGTCAGCCAGCCCGTCAGTCAGCTAAGGCCGTCAGCTAGCCCGTCGGTCAGCTACCCCGTTAGCCAGCTAGACCGTCAGCTAGGCCGTCAGCCAGCCAGCTAGTCCGTCAGCCAGCTAGTCCGTCAGCCAGCTAGTCCGTCAGCCAGCTAGTCCGTCAGCCAGCTAGGCAGTCAGCTAGCCCGTCAGTCAGCTAGGCCGTCAGCTAGCCCGTCAGCCAGCCAGCCCATCAGTCAGCCAGCCCGTCTGTGGGGGGCCAGGTCTGTGTATTATTAGACACAGTAGGACCTCTGGGGGTGTAACCAAAGTGTAACCCCCCGCTGCTCTGCTACCACTGTGTCTCAGGTTTCCTCTGCTAGAGTTGGTGGACCTATATTCACATGCCTGTGTGTGTCTGTGATCATGTCTGTGTGTGTCTGTGATCATGTCTAAGTCTGTGTGTGTCTGTGTGCGTAGTTGCGACGTTCCTGGAGCACTGGAAGCGTCGTCAGATCAGTTTGAACCACAGCTGGGACCTCACAGGACTAGAGGAAGAGGAGGTAAACACCATTACATATCACACCCCACAGCCTCACAGGACTAGAGGAAGAGGAGGTACACACCATTACATATCAGACCCCACAGCCTCACAGGACTAGAGGAAGAGGAGGTACATACCATTACATATCACACCCCACAGCCTCACAGGACTAGAGGAAGAGGAGGTACACACCATTACATATCACACCCCACAGCCTCACAGGACTAGAGGAAGAGGAGGGACACACCATTACATATCAGACCCCACAGCCTCACAGGACTAGAGGAAGAGGAGGTACACACCATTACATATCAGACCCCACAGCCTCACAGGACTAGAGGAAGAGGAGGTACACACCATTACATATCAGACCCCACAGCCTCACAGGACTAGAGGAAGAGGAGGGACACACCATTACATATCACACCCCACAGCCTCACAGGACTAGAGGAAGAGGAGGTACACACCATTACATATCAGACCCCACAGCCTCACAGGACTAGAGGAAGAGGAGGGACACACCATTACATATCACACCCCACAGCCTCACAGGACTAGAGGAAGAGGAGGTACACACCATTACATATCAGACCCCACAGCCTCACAGGACTAGAGGAAGAGGAGGTACACACCATTACATATCAGACCCCACAGCCTCACAGGACTAGAGGAAGAGGAGGGACACACCATTACATATCACACCCCACAGCCTCACAGGACTAGAGGAAGAGGAGGTACACACCATTACATATCAGACCTCACAGGACTAGAGGAAGAGGAGGGACACACCATTACATATCACACCCCACAGCCTCACAGGACTAGAGGAAGAGGAGGTTCACACCATTACATATTCACTTCACACTACCCCATCCCACCACATCCCACCACATCCCATCCCATGCCACCACATCCCATGCCACCACATCCCATGCCACCACATCCCATGCCACCACATCCCATGCCATCCCATCCCATGCCACCACATCCCATCCCATGCCACCACATCCCATGCCACCACATCCCATGCCACCACATCCCATCCCATGCCACCACATCCCATCCCATGCCACCACATCCCATCCCATGCCACCACATCCCATCCCATGCCACCACATCCCATGCCACCACATCCCATGCCACCACATCCCATGCCACCACATCCCATGCCACCACATCCCATGCCACCACATCCCATGCCACCACATCCCATGCCACCACATCCCATGCCATGCCATCTCATCCCATGCCACCATATCCCATCCCATGCCACCACATCCCATCCCATGCCACCACATCCCATCCCATCCCATGCCACCACATCCCATGCCACCACATCCCATGCCACCACATCCCATGCCACCACATCCCATGCCACCACATCCCATCCCATGCCACCACATCCCATCCCATGCCACCACATCCCATCCCATGCCACCACATCCCATCCCATCCCATGCCATCCCATCCCATGCCATCCCATCCCATGCCACCACATTCCATGCCACCACATTCCATGCCACCACATTCCATGCCACCACATCCCATGCCACCACATCCCATGCCACCACATCCCATGCCACCACATCCCATCCCACCACATCCCATCCCATCCCACCACATCCCACCACATCCCATGCCACCCCATCCCATGCCACCACATCCCATGCCACCACATCCCATGCCACCACATCCCATGCCACCACATCCCATGCCACCACATCCCATGCCACCACATCCCATGCCACCCCATCCCATGCCACCACATCCCATGCCACCCCATCCCATGCCACCACATCCCATCCCATGCCACCACATCCCATGCCACCACATCCCATGCCACCACATCCCATGCATCCCCTTCTTAATGGTCAGTTTACTCCACCCCTTAATGGTTACTATACTCTACTCCTTAATGGTTACTATACTACACTCCTTAATGGTTACTATACTCCACTCCTTAATGGTTACTATACTCCACCCCTTAATGGTTACTATACTCCACTCCTTAATGGTTACTATACTACACCCCTTAATGCCAGGTTACTATACTCCACCCCTTAATGGTTACTATACTCCACTCCTTAATGGTTACTATACTACACCCCTTAATGGTTACTATACTCTACTCCTTAATGGTTACTATACTACACTCCTTAATGGTTACTATACTCCACTCCTTAATGGTTACTATACTACACCCCTTAATGGTTACTATACTACACTCCTTAATGGTTACTATACTACACTCCTTGATGGCTACTATACTACACCCCATAATGGTTACTATACTACACTCCGTAATGGTTACTATACTACACTCCTTAATGGCTACTATACTACACCCCATAATGGTTACTATACTACACTCCTTAATGGTTACTATACTCCACTCCTTAATGGTTACTATACTACACCCCTTAATGGTTACTATACTACACTCCCTAATGGTTACTATACTACACCCCATAATGGTTACTATACTCCACTCCTTAATGGTTACTATACTCCACTCCTTAATGGTTACTATACTCCACTCCTTGATGGTTACTATACTCCACTCCTTGATGGTTACTATACTCCACTCCTTAATGGTTACTATACTCCACTCCTTAATGGTTACTATACTACACCCCTTAATGGTTACTATACTCCACTCCTTGATGGTTGCTATACTCCACTCCTTAATGGTTACTATACTACACCCCTTAATGGTTACTACACTCCACTCCTTAATGGTTACTATACTCCACTCCTTAATGGTTACTATACTCCACTCCTTAATGGTTACTATACTACACTCCTTAATGCTTACTATACTACACCCCTTAATGGTTACTATACTCCACTCCTTAATGGTTACTATACTACACTCCTTAATGGTTACTATACCCCACTCCGCAATGGTTACTATACCCCACTCCTTAATGGTCAGGTTACTATACTCCACTCCATAATGGTCAGGTTACTATACTCCACCCCATAATGGTTACTACACTCCTTAAAGGTTACTATACTCCACTCCTTAATGTCAGGTTACTATACTCTACTCCTTAATGGTTACTCTACTACACTCCTTAATGGTTACTATACTACACTCCTTAATGGTTACTATACTCCACTTAGTGCCACCACATCCCATCCCATCCCATGCCACCACATCCCATCCCATCCCATGCCATCCCATCCCATAGCACCACATTCCATGCCACCACATTCCATGCCACCACATTCCATGCCACCACATTCCATGCCACCACATTCCATGCCACCACATCCCATGCCACCACATCCCATGCCACCACATCCCATCCCATCCCATCCCATCCCACCACATCCCACCACATCCCATGCCACCCCATCCCATGCCACCACATCCCATGCCACCACATCCCATGCCACCACATCCCATGCCACCACATCCCATGCCACCACATCCCATGCCACCACATCCCATGCCACCCCATCCCATGCCACCACATCCCATGCCACCCCATCCCATGCCACCCCATCCCATGCCACCACATCCCATCCCATGCCACCACATCCCATGCCACCACATCCCATGCATCCCCTTCTTAATGGTCAGTTTACTCCACCCCTTAATGGTTACTATACTCTACTCCTTAATGGTTACTATACTACACTCCTTAATGGTTACTATACTCCACTCCTTAATGGTTACTATACTCCACCCCTTAATGGTTACTATACTCCACTCCTTAATGGTTACTATACTACACCCCTTAATGCCAGGTTACTATACTCCACCCCTTAATGGTTACTATACTCCACTCCTTAATGGTTACTATACTACACCCCTTAATGGTTACTATACTACACTCCTTAATGGTTACTATACTACACCCATTAATGGTTACTATACTACACTCCTTGATGGCTACTATACTACACCCCATAATGGTTACTATACTACACTCCGTAATGGTTACTATACTACACTCCTTAATGGCTACTATACTACACCCCATAATGGTTACTATACTACACTCCTTAATGGTTACTATACTCCACTCCTTAATGGTTACTATACTCCACTCCTTAATGGTTACTATACTACACCCCTTAATGGTTACTATACTACACTCCTTAATGGTTACTATACTACACTCCTTGATGGCTACTATACTACACCCCCTAATGGTTACTATACTACACTCCGTAATGGTTACTATACTACACTCCTTAATGGCTACTATACTACACCCCATAATGGTTACTATACTACACTCCTTAATGGTTACTCTACTACACTCCTTAATGGTTACTATACTCCACTCCTTAATGGTTACTATACTACACCCCTTAATGGTTACTATACTACACTCCCTAATGGTTACTATACTACACCCCATAATGGTTACTATACTCCACTCCTTAATGGTTACTATACTCCACTCCTTAATGGTTACTATACTCCACTCCTTGATGGTTACTATACTCCACTCCTTAATGGTTACTATACTCCACTCCTTAATGGTTACTATACTACACCCCTTAATGGTTACTATACTCCACTCCTTGATGGTTGCTATACTCCACTCCTTAATGGTTACTATACTACACCCCTTAATGGTTACTACACTCCACTCCTTAATGGTTACTATACTCCACTCCTTAATGGTTACTATACTCCACTCCTTAATGGTTACTATACTACACTCCTTAATGTTTACTATACTACACCCCTTAATGGTTACTATACTCCACTCCTTAATGGTTACTATACTACACTCCTTAATGGTTACTATACCCCACTCCGCAATGGTTACTATACCCCACTCCTTAATGGTCAGGTTACTATACTCCACTCCATAATGGTCAGGTTACTATACTCCACCCCATAATGGTTACTACACTCCTTAAAGGTTACTATACTCCACTCCTTAATGTCAGGTTACTATACTCTACTCCTTAATGGTTACTCTACTACACTCCTTAATGGTTACTATACTACACTCCTTAATGGTTACTATACTCCACTTAGTGCCACCACATCCCATCCCATCCCATGCCACCACATCCCATCCCATCCCATGCCATCCCATCCCATAGCACCACATTCCATGCCACCACATTCCATGCCACCACATTCCATGCCACCACATTCCATGCCACCACATTCCATGCCACCACATCCCATGCCACCACATCCCATGCCACCACATCCCATGCCACCACATCCCATGCCACCACATCCCATGCCATCCCATCCCATCCCATCCCATCCCACCACATCCCATGCCACCACATCCCATGCCACCCCATCCCATGCCACCACATCCCATGCCACCACATCCCATGCCACCACATCCCATGCCACCACATCCCATGCCACCACATCCCATGCCACCACATCCCATGCCACCACATCCCATGCCACCCCATCCCATGCCACCACATCCCATGCCACCCCATCCCATGCCACCACATCCCATCCCATGCCACCACATCCCATGCCACCACATCCCATGCCACCACATCCCATGCATCCCCTTCTTAATGGTCAGTTTACTCCACCCCTTAATGGTTACTATACTCTACTCCTTAATGGTTACTATACTACACTCCTTAATGGTTACTATACTCCACTCCTTAATGGTTACTATACTCCACCCCTTAATGGTTACTATACTCCACTCCTTAATGGTTACTATACTACACCCCTTAATGTCAGGTTACTATACTCCACCCCTTAATGGTTACTATACTCCACTCCTTAATGGTTACTATACTACACCCCTTAATGGTTACTATACTACACTCCTTAATGGTTACTATACTACACCCATTAATGGTTACTATACTACACTCCTTGATGGCTACTATACTACACCCCATAATGGTTACTATACTACACTCCGTAATGGTTACTATACTACACTCCTTAATGGCTACTATACTACACCCCATAATGGTTACTATACTACACTCCTTAATGGTTACTCTACTACACTCCTTAATGGTTACTATACTCCACTCCTTAATGGTTACTATACTACACCCCTTAATGGTTACTATACTACACTCCCTAATGGTTACTATACTACACCCCATAATGGTTACTATACTCCACTCCTTAATGGTTACTATACTCCACTCCTTGATGGTTACTATACTCCACTCCTTAATGGTTACTATACTCCACTCCTTAATGGTTACTATACTACACCCCTTAATGGTTACTATACTCCACTCCTTGATGGCTGCTATACTCCACTCCTTAATGGTTACTATACTACACCCCTTAATGGTTACTATACTCCACTCCTTAATGGTTACTATACTACACTCCTTAATGGTTACTATACCCCACTCCGCAATGGTTACTATACCCCACTCCTTAATGGTCAGGTTACTATACTCCACTCCATAATGGTCAGGTTACTATACTCCACTCCATAATGGTCAGGTTACTATACTCCACTCCATAATGGTCAGGTTACTATACTCCACTCCATAATGGTCAGGTTACTATACTCCACTCCATAATGGTCAGGTTACTATACTCCACTCCATAATGGTCAGGTTACTATACTCCACCCCATAATGGTTACTACACTCCTTAAAGGTTACTATACTCCACTCCTTAATGTCAGGTTACTATACTCTACTCCTTAATGGTTACTCTACTACACTCCTTAATGGTTACTATACTACACTCCTTAATGGTTACTATACTCCACTTAGTGGTTACTATACTCCTTAATGGTTACTATACTCTACTCCGTAATGGTTACTCTACTACACTCCTTAATGGTTACTATACTACACTCCTTAATGGTTACTATACTCCACTTAGTGGTTACTATACTCCTTAATGGTTACTATACTACACTCCTTAATGGTTACTATACTACACTCCTTAATGGTTACTCTACTACACTCCTTGATGGTTACTCTACTACACTCCTTAATGGTTACTATACTCCACTCCTTAATGGTCAGGTTACAATACTCCACTCCAACTGACACCAGTCCAGGTCCTCATCACTGACTGACCATCAGAACAAATGAACCGGTCTCTCTTCTCCCCAGGACCACCCGAGGCCCAAGTATGAAACCATCCTGCTCCAGAAGAGACAGATGATGAGGAACAAGGAGAAGAAGAACGAGAAAAAGAAGAAGAAGAAGAAGATTGAGGTGGGGATATATTTTACTCCCCCCAGGATTTAAACCCTCAACTGGTGTTTGATCTGTTGCCAATGTACAAACACCAGCTTTCTACCGGTAGAAACCCCAGGGGGACTGAGTAGAGATGGGGGGTGCTACGGTATAGAAAGCCCAGGGGGACTGAGTAGAGATGGGGGGTGCTATGGTATAGAAAGCCCAGGCGGACTGAGTAGAGATGGGTGGTGCTACTGTATAGAAAGCCCAGGCGGACTGAGTAGAGATGGGGGGTGCTACGGTATAGAAAGCCCAGGGGGACTGAGTAGAGATGGGGGGTGCTACGGTATAGAAAGCCCAGGGGGACTGAGTAGAGATGGGGGGTGCTATGGTATAGAAAGCCCAGGCGGACTGAGTAGAGATGGGTGGTGCTACTGTATAGAAAGCCCAGGCGGACTGAGTAGAGATGGGGGGGTGCTACGGTATAGAAAGCCCAGGGGGACTGAGTAGAGATGGGGGGGTGCTACGGTATAGAAAGCCCAGGGGGACTGAGTAGAGATGGGGGGGGGGGGGGGGTGCTACGGTAGAAAGCCCAGGGGGACTGAGTAGAGATGGGGGGTGCTACGGTATAGAAAGCCCAGGGGGACTGAGTAGAGATGGTGGGGTGCTACGGTATAGAAAGCCCAGGGGGACTGAGTAGAGATGGGGGGGGGGGGGGGGGTAATACGGTATAGAAAGCCCAGGGGGACTGAGTAGAGATGGGGGGTGCTACGGGAGAAAGCCCAGGGGAACTGAGTTGAGAGAGCGATGGGGGGGGGGGGGATGCTACAGTATAGAAAGCCCAGGGGGACTAGATTGAGATGGCAGGGGGGTGGGATGGTGCTACGGTATAGAAAGCCCAGGGGGACTGAGTTGAGATAGAGATGGGGGGTGCTACGGTATAGAAAGCCCAGGGGGACTGAGTTGATATAGAGATGGGGGGTGCTACGGTATAGAAAGCCCAGGGGGACTGAGTTGAGATAGAGATGGGGGGGTGCTACGGTATAGAAAGCCCAGGGGGACTGGGTTGAGATAGAGATGGGGGGGGTGCTACGGTATAGAAAGCCCAGGGGGACTGGGTTGAGATAAAGATGGGGGGGTGCTACGGTATAGAAAGCCCAGGGGGACTGGGTTGAGATAGAGATGGGGGTGTGCTTCGGTATAGAAAGCCCAGGGGGACTGGGTTGAGATAGAGATGGGGGGTGCTACGGTATAGAAAGCCCAGGGGGACTGAGTTGAGATAGAGATGGGGGGGGGGGGGTGCTATGGTAGAAAGCCCAGGGAGTCTGAGTTGAGAGAGATATGGGGGTGTGCTACGGTATTGAAAGCCCAGGGGGACTGAGTAGAGATAGGGGGGGGGGGTGGTGCTACGGTAAAAAGCCCAGGGGGACTGAGTTGAGATAGAGATGGGGGGGGGGGGGGGGTGCTATGGTAGAAAGCCCAGGGAGTCTGAGTTGAGAGAGATATGGGGGTGTGCTACGGTATTGAAAGCCCAGGGGGACTGAGTAGAGATAGGGGGGGGGGGGGTGGTGCTACGGTAAAAAGCCCAGGGGGACTGAGTTGAGATAGAGATGGGGGGGGGGGGGGGGGGTGCTATGGTAGAAAGCCCAGGGAGTCTGAGTTGAGAGAGATATGGGGGTGTGCTACGGTATTGAAAGCCCAGGGGGACTGAGTAGAGATAGGGGGGGGGGTGGTGCTACGGTAAAAAGCCCAGGGGGACTGAGTTGAGATAGAGATGGGGGGGTGCTACGGTATAGAAAGCCCAGGGGGACTGGGTTGAGATAGAGATGGGGGGGGGGGGTGTTACGGTAGAAAGTGAGGAAGTAGAGCCGCTGTCTGTCTCTCCAGGCCTGTTGGAGCAGCCCCATGCAGAGCTGCTGTCTCTTTCCAGGCCTGTTGGAGCAGCCCCATGCAGAGTCACTGTCTGTCTCTCTCCAGGCCTGTTGGAGCAGCCCCATGCAGAGCTGCTGTCTGTCTCTCCAGGCCTGTTGGAGCTGCCCCATGCAGAGCCGCTGTCTCTCTCCAGGCCTGTTGGAGCAGCCCAATGTCTTCACAACAACACATTGTGCTGATTCAACATACTGGGATGTTACCATCATACCATGTTCCTAACCACTGTTTGCTGGAGGGATATGGTTGGAGGGTGGGAAGGCATGTGTGTTGGCTGTTTGTGTCCTGTGTTCAGCCATGCTCTGTGTTGCAGCCTGTGCAGCGGGAGGAGGACGTGGCGGCAGGGAAAGACAGGTGGAGACAGAAGTTACTGTCTGCTATGAACACTGGGACATCGGTAACACTCCTCTTCTCCTCTGCTTGCTCCTCTTCTCCTCCTGCTCCTCTTCTTCTCCTCTGCCTGCTCCTCTTCTTCTCCTCTGCCTGCTCCTCTTCTTCTCCTCTGCCTGCTTCTCTTCCCTTCCTCCTCCTTCTGCTCCTCCTTCTCCTCATCCTCTCCCCTCCTCCTCTTGCTTCTAAACAGGCAGACTCTCAGGAACTCTCTATTTGAGCAGCAGTTATGTTAGCGAGCGGCTGTGTGGCCGAGGAGCGGCTGTGTGGCCGAGGAGCGGCTGTGTGGCCGCTCTCTATATGGCCTGGAGAGGATGGCAGCCGTCTTTTTATTGGCTCTTAACCAACTGTGCTATTTTGTTTTGTTTTTTTCTCATTGTTTGTAACTTATTTGTACATAATGTTGCTGCTACTGTCTCTTATGACCGAAAATAGCTTCTGGACATCAGAACAGCGATTACTCACCTCGAATTGGACAAATAATTTCTCTTGAATGAGTCGGACAGGAATGATATACTCCAAACACCCGAACAGACCCTCCTCCCTGTCATTCACTGAAGAAACAGAGATTTCCCGGAACGAGATTGCCTTGTGAGGATCAGGTGGTGAGAGCCTAATCTGCCTTGGCTAACAGTACGGATGGCAATGTTCAATCGTTGGAAAATAAATGGGACGAACTGAAGGCACGTATATCCTACAAACGGGACATTAAAAACTGTAATATCTTATGTTTCACAGTCGTGGCTGAACAACGACATTAATAACATCCAGCTGGCGGGTTATACACTCTATAGGCAGAATAGAACAGCGGCCTCTGGTAAGACACGGGCGGAGGTCTATTTATATTTGTAAACAACAGCTGGTGCACGATGTCTAAGGAAGTCTCGAGGTTTTGCTCGCCTGACGTAGAGGATCTCATGATGAGCTGTAGACCACAGTAACTACCTAGAGTTTTCGTCTGTATTTTTTAAAGCTGTCTACATACCACCACAGACCGATGCACTAAGACCGCACTCAATGAGCTGTATACCACCATAAGCAAACAGGAAAACGCTCATCCAGAGGTGGCGCTCCTAGTGGCCGGGGACTTTAATGCAGGGAAACTTAAATCTGTTTTGCCTCATTTCTATCAGCATGTTAATGTGCAACCAGAGGGGGGAAAAAACCTCTGGACCACCTTTACTCCACACACAGAGACACGTACAAAGCTCTCCCTCGCCCTCCATTTGGCAAATATGACCATAATTCCATCCTCCTGATTCCTGCTGACAAGCAAACATAAAGCAGGAAGCACCAGTGACTCGGTCAATAAAAAAGTGGTCAGATGAAGCAGATGCTAAACAACAGGACTGTTTTGCACAGACTGGAATATGTTCCGGGATTCTTCCGATGGCAGTGAGGAGTACACCACATCAGTCACTGATTTCATCAATAAGGAAAGGGAAAGATGAAATACCTAGCCAGTTGTACAACTGAATGCATTCAACTGAAATGTTTCTTCTGAAATTAACCCAACCTCTGAATCAGAGAGGTGCGGGGGCTGCCATAATCGACATCCACGCCTGGACGAACAGTGGATTAACTGCGTTGTTCAGGGAAAGAATGACAGATTTTTTATCTTGTCAGCTCGGGGATTCGATCCAGCAACCTTTCGGTTAATGGCCCAACACACCTACCCGCCAGGCCACCTCCCACTATGCCCAAGAAGTGCATCGATGATGTCGTTCCTGCAGTGACTGAACGTACATCCCCCAGCCAGAAGCCATTGATTACAGGCAACATTCGCTCTGAGCTAAAGGTTAGAGCTGCAGCTTTCAAGGAGCGGGACTCTAACCCGGAAGCTTATAAGAAATCCCGCTACGCCCTCCGACAAACCATCAAACAGGCAAAGCGTCAATACAGTACTAAGATCAAATCGTCCTACACCAGCTCTGATGCTCATCAGATGTGGCAGTGCTTGCAAACTATTACAGACTACAAAGGGAAGCACACCTGAGAGCTGCCCAGTGACACGTGCCTACCAGAGGAGCTAAATAACTTATATGCTCGCTTAGAGGCAAGTAATACTGAAACATGCATGAGAGCATCAGCTGTTCCGGACAACTGTGATCACGCTCTCCACAGCCAATGTGAGTAAGACCTTTAAACAGGTCAACATTCACAAGGGCGCAGGGTCAGACGGATTACCATGATGTGTACTCAAAGCATGCTCTGTCCAACTGGCAAGTGTCTTCACTGACATTTTCAACCTCACCCTGTCTGAGTCTGTAATCCCAACATGTTTCAAGCAGACCACCATAGTCCCTGTGCCCAAGAACCTGCCTAAATGACTACTGACCCGTAGCACTCACGTCTGTAGCCATGAAATGCTTTGAAAGGCTAGTCGTGGCTCACATCAACACCATTATCCCAGAACCCCTTGGTCCTCAGATCCTCAAAAGGTTTTACAGCTGCACCATCGAGAGCATCCTGATGGGTTGCATCACTGCCTGATATTGCAACTGCTCGGCCTCCGACCGCAAGGCACTACATAGGGTAGTGTGTACGGCCCAGTACATCACAGGTCCTGTCATCCAGGACCTCTATACCAGGCGGTGTCAGAGGAAGGCGCTAACAATTGTGAAAGACTTAGTCATAGACTGTTCTCTCTGCTACCACACGGCAAGCTTTACTGAAGCGCAAAGTCTCGGTCCAAGAGGCTTCTAAACAGCTTCTTGGAACAGCTAATCAAATGGCTACCCAGGCTATTTGCATTGCCGCCTCCTCTTCTACGCTGCTGCTACTCTGGTATTATCTATGCATAGTCACTTTAACTCTACCTACATGTACATATTACCTCAATTACCTCGACTAACCGGTGCTCCCGCACATTGACTCTGTACCGGTACCCCCTGTATGTAGCCATGCTATTGTTATTTACTGCTGCTCTTATTTTTCTTACTTTTCTAAGTGTTTTCTTGAAACTGCATTGTTGGGCTTGTATGTGACAAATACGATTTGATTTGACTACAGACAGAAACATGGCTTCACTAACTGAATAGAGACAGAAACATGGCTTCACTAACTGAATAGAGACAGAAACATGGCTTCACTAATTGAATAGAGACTGAAACATGGCTTCACTAATTGAATAGAGACTGAAACATGGCTTCACTAACTGAATAGAGACAGAAACATGGCTTCACTAATTGAATAGAGACAGAAACATGGCTTCACTACCGGAATAGAGACTGAAACATGGCTTCACTACCGGAATAGAGACTGAAACATGGCTTCACTACCGGAATAGAGACTGAAACATGGCTTCACTAACTGAATAGAGACAGAAACATGGCTTCACTAATTGAATAGAGACAGAAACATGGCTTCACTAACTGAATAGAGACTGAAACATGGCTTCACTAACTGAATAGAGACTGAAACAGAAACATGGCTTCACTAACTGAATAGAGACAAACAGAAACATGGCTTCACTAACTGAAACATGGCTTCACTAACTGACTAGAGACAGAAACATGGCTTCACTAATTGAATAGAGACTGAAACATGGCTTCACTAACTGAATAGAGACAAACTGAAACATGGCTTCACTAACTGACTAGAGACAGAAACATGGCTTCACTAATTGAATAGAGACTGAAACATGGCTTCACTACCTGAATAGAGACTGAAACAGAAACATGGCTTCACTAACTGACTAGAGACAGAAACATGGCTTCACTAATTGAATAGAGACTGAAACATGGCTTCACTAACTGAATAGAGACAAACTGAAACATGGCTTCACTAACTGAATAGAGACAAACTGAAACATGGCTTCACTAACTGAATAGAGACTGAAACATGGCTTCACTAACTGAATAGAGACTGAAACATGGCTTCACTAACTGAATAGAGACTGAAACATGGCTTCACTAATTGAATAGAGACTGAAACATGGCTTCACTACCTGAATAGAGACTGAAACCTGGCTTCACTACCTGAATATAGACTGAAACAGAAACATGGCTTCACTAACTGAATAGAGACTGAAACCTGGCTTCACTACCTGAATAGAGACTGAAACAGAAACATGGCTTCACTACCGGAATAGAGACTGAAACATGGCTTCACTCCCTGAATAGAGACTGAAACATGGCTTCACTACCTGAATAGAGACTGAAACATGGCTTCACTAACTGAATAGAGACAAACTGAAACATGGCTTCACTAACTGAAACATGGCTTCACTAACTGACTAGAGACAGAAACATGGCTTCACTAATTGAATAGAGACTGAAACATGGCTTCACTAACTGAATAGAGACAAACAGAAACATGGCTTCACTAACTGAATAGAGACAAACTGAAACATGGCTTCACTAACTGAATAGAGACTGAAGCATGGCTTCACTAACTGAATAGAGACTGAAACATGGCTTCACTAACTGAATAGAGACAGAAACATGGCTTCACTAACTGAATAGAGACTGAAACATGGCTTCACTAATTGAATAGAGACAGAAACATGGCTTCACTAATTGAATAGAGACTGAAACCTGGCTTCACTCCCTGAATAGAGACTGAAACATGGCTTCACTACCTGAATAGAGACTGAAACATGGCTTCACTAACTGAATAGAGACAAACTGAAACATGGCTTCACTAACTGAAACATGGCTTCACTAACTGACTAGAGACAGAAACATGGCTTCACTAATTGAATAGAGACTGAAACATGGCTTCACTAACTGAATAGAGACAAACAGAAACATGGCTTCACTAACTGAATAGAGACAAACTGAAACATGGCTTCACTAACTGAATAGAGACTGAAACATGGCTTCACTAACTGAATAGAGACTGAAACATGGCTTCACTAACTGAATAGAGACAGAAACATGGCTTCACTAACTGAATAGAGACTGAAACATGGCTTCACTAATTGAATAGAGACAGAAACATGGCTTCACTAATTGAATAGAGACTGAAACAAGAACATGGCTTCACTAACTGAATAATCAAATTGTATTGGTCACATACACGTGTTTAGCAGATGTTATTGCAGGTTTATCAAAATGCTTGTGTTTCTAGCTCCGACAGTGCAGTAATATCTAACAATTTCACAACATATACCCAATACCTACATATCTTAAGTAAATGAATGGAATTAAGAATATATAAATATATGGAGGAGAAATGTCAGAGCAGCATAGACTAAGATACAGTAGAATAGAATACAGTATATACATACGAGATGAGTAATGCAAAATATATAAACATTATTATTATTATTATTATTATTATGAATAGTGTTCAATGTATTCAAGTGGCCAGTGATTTAAAGTCTATGTATATAGGCAGCAGCCTCTGTGTTAGTGATGGCTATTTAACAGTCTGATGGCCTTGAGATGGAGGCTGTCTGATGGCCTTGAGATGGAAGCTGTTTTTCAGTCTCTCTGTCCCTGCTTTGATGCAGCTGTACTGACCTCTCCTTCTGGATGATAGCGGGTGAACAGGCAGTGGCTCGGGTGGTTGTTGTCCTTTGCTGATCTTTTAGGCCTTCCTGTGACATCAGGTGGTGTAGGTGTCCTGGAGGGCAGGTAGTTTGCCCCCGGTGATGCGTTGTGCAGACCTCAGTACCCTCTGGAGAGCCTTACGGTTGTGAGCGGAGCAGTTGCCGTACCAGGCGGTGATACAACCCGACAGGATGCTCTCGATTGTGCATCTGTAAAAGTTTGTGGGTTTTAGGTGCCAAGACAAATTTCTTCAGCCTCTTGAGATTCTGTGTGGGTGTACCATTTCAGTTTGTCAGTGATGTGTACTCCAAGGAACTTAAAACATTCCACCTTCTCCACTACTGTCCCATCGATGTGGATAGGGGGTGCTCCCTCTGCTCTTTCCTGAAGTCCACAATCATCTCCTTTTTGTTTTGTTGACGTTGAGTGAGAGGTTATTTTCCTGACACCACACTCCGAGGGCCCTCACCTCCTCCCTGTAGGCTGTCTCATTGTTGGTAATCAAGCCTAACTACTGTTGTGTCGTCTGCAAACTTGATGATTGAGTTGGAGGCGTGCTTGGCCACGCAGTCATGTGTGAACAGGAAGTACAGGAGAGGGCTGAGAACGCACCCTTGTGGGGTCCCTGTGTTGAGGATCAGCGAAATGGAGGTGTTGTTTCCTACCTTCACCTCTTGGGGGCGACCCGTCAGGAAGTCCAGGACCCAGCTTCACAGGGCGCAATGATGAGCTTGGAAGGTACTATGGTGTTGAATGCTGAGCTACTGTAAATTAACAGCATTCTTACATAGGTATTCCTCTTGTCCAGATGGGTTAGGGCAGTGTGCGTTGCGATGGCGATTGCATCGTCGGTGGGTCTATTGGGGCGGTAAGCAAATTGGAGTGGGACTAGGGTGTCAAGTAGGGTGGAGGTGATATGATCCTTGATTAGTCTCTCAAAGCACTTAATGATGACAGAAGTGAGTGCTACGGGGCGATAGTCGTATAGCTCAGTTACCTTCGCTTTCTTCGGAACAGGAACAATGGTGGACACCTTGGAGCATGTGGGAACAGCAGACTGGGATAGGGAGAGATTTAATATGTCCATGAACACACCAGCCAGCTGGTCTGCACAAGCTCTGAGGACGCAGCTAGGGATGCTGTCTGGGCTGGCAGCCTTGCGAGGGTTAACACATTTAAATGTCTTACTCAGGTCGGCCACGGAGAAGGAGAGCACACTGTCCTTGGTAGTGGGCCTCGTCAGTGGCACTGTGTGATCCTCAAAGTGAGCGGAGAAGGTGTTCAGTTTGTCCAGAAGCAGGATGTTTGTGTCCACGACGTGGCTGGTTTTCCATTTGTAGACCGTGATTGTCTGTAGACCCTGCCACATATGTCTGGTGTCTGAGCTGTTGAATTGTGACTCCCCTTTGTCTCTATGCTGATGTTTTACTTGTTTGATTGACTTGCGGAAGGAATTAACTTGTTTGATTGCCTTGTGGAGGGAATAACTACACTTCATATTCTGCCATTGTTCCCAGTCACCTTGCCGTGGTTAAATGCGATGGTTCACGCTTTCAGTTTTGCGCGAATGCTGCCATCTGTCCACGGATTCTGGTTAGGGTAGGTTTTAATAGTCAGTGGGTACAGCATTGCCTATACACTTCCTGATAAACTCAGTCACCGTATAATCAGTAAATCCCCAGTATAATCGAATAGAGACTGAAACAGAAACCTGGCTAACTGACTAGAAAGGAAATTAGCAGTACTGTGGCCTGGTTGAACACAGCAGATTCTATCCCAGCTTAACCCAGCCTCCTGACCTTCACCCAGCCTCCCGACCTTCACCCAGCCTCCCGACCTTCACCCAGCCTCCCGACCTTCACCCAGCCTCCCGACCTTAACCCAGCCTCCCGACCTGATCTTCACCCAGCCTCCCGACCTGATCTTCACCCAGCCTCCCGACCTTCATTAAGCCACCCGACCTTCATTAAGCCTCCCGACCTTCGCCCAGCCTCCCGACCTTCACTTAAGCCTCCCGACCCGAACTTCATTCAGCCTCCCGACCTTCATTCAGCCTCCCGACCTTTACCCAGCCACCCGACCTTCACCCAGCTACCCGACCTTCACCCAGCCTCCCGATCTGACCTTAACCCAGCCTCCCGACCTTCACTCAGCCACCCGACCTGACCTTAACCCAGCCACCCGACCTTCATTAAGCCTCCCGACCTTCGCCCAGCCTCCCGACCTTCACTTAAGCCTCCCGACCCGACCTTCATTCAGCCTCCCGACCTTCATTCAGCCTCCCGACCTTCACCCAGCCACCCGACCTTCACCCAGCCACCCGACCTTCACCCAGCCTCCCGATCTGACCTTAACCCAGCCTCCCGACCTTCACTCAGCCACCCAACCTTCACTCAGCCACCCGACCTTCACCTAGCCTCCCGACTTGACCTTCACCCAGCCTCCCGACCTTCACCCAGCCTCCCGGCCTGACCTTAACCCAGCCACCCGACCTTCATTAAGCCACCCGACTTTCACCCAGCCTCCCGACTTGACCTTCACCCAGCCTCCCGACCTTCACCCAGCCTCCCGACCTTCACCCAGCCTCCCGACCTGACCGTAACCCTGTCTGACTTCCTCTTCCCTTCCGTCTGACGTTGCTCTGACTAGATGGCAGAACATTGTCACTAGGTGCCTTGTGGTACATCTCTGTACTCTGTTAATTCCTGCTCTAGATAGAAAGGGTGTGTGTGAGGTGACATATGGCCCAGAGGAAATCCCATGACAGTAATTTCCCAAAGGGCTTAGCGGCCTGCAGGGAGGAGGAGTGTGTGTGATGCACTCTGACAGGGATGTGGTGGTGTCAGGAGAGAGTCCTGACCTTATAGTGGGTCTCTTTGGGTTCATTTCAGTGCAAGACCACATGGTTACCACCCTCAGCAAGGGTGCTGAAAACCAGATTCATCCAGTTTACAGGGGAAATGGAAAGAGAGCCTGTGAAGCAACTTCCTCTTTTGGACGTTAACAAGCAGACACTCCAGCTTAACTCCTCCTCCACAATTACTGGATTGGTTGAACAGTGCAGAAGAGAACCATCCAGACAGGACCAGAATGAAAGGCCTGCTACATTAGGTTATATGGACACTAATCTCCTGTGTTACTGCCATCACTTTTACTAGTGTCAAGACGAGAGGTGGGGGGAGGAGACAAGAGGTGGGGGGAGGAGACGAGAGGTGGGGGGAGGAGACGAGAGGTGGGGGGAGGAGACGAGAGGTGGGGGGAGGAGACGAGAGGTGGGGGGAGGAGACGAGAGGTGGGGGGAGGAGACGAGAGGTGGGGGGAGGAGACGAGAGGGGGGGAGGAGAGGGTTAGAGTATTTATGTCAGTGCTGTGTGGATGTGTTTGGGTGGGTGCTAGGTGGTGGATGTGTGTGGGTGGGTGCTAGGTGGTGGATGTGTGTGGGTGGGTGCTAGGTGGTGGGTGTGGGTGTGGGTGGGTGCTAGGTGGTGGGTGTGGGTGGGTGCTAGGTGGTGGGTGCTAGGTGGTGGGTGGGTGTGGGTGGGTTGGTGGGTGTGGGTGGGTGGGTGGGTGCTAGGTGGTGTTTGGGTGGGTGGGTGCTAGGTGGTGTTTGGGTGGGTGGGTGCTAGGTGGTGGGTGGGAGGGAGGGTGGATGTGGGCGGGTGGTGGGTGGATGTGGGTGGGTGCTAGGTGGTAGATGTGGGTGGGTGATAGGTGGTGGGTGGGTGCTTGGTGCTGTGTGTGTGTGTGGGTGCTTGGTGCTAGGTGCTAGGTGGTGCTGTTGTCCACCTTATGATCTGACAACGTGCTGCATCACTGGGACATCTACAGTCACTGTCTGTGTGTGTTTCAACTTGTAATGTCACAAGTACTGGGAAATGGTTTCTACCAGCTCCAAACCCAACAATGTAGTGATCACTATCAATGGTTAGGGTTAGAGGTCAAACAGCAGTCCTGTCTCAGAGGACCAAACAGCAGTCCTGTCTCAGAGGACCAAACAGCAGTCCTGTCTCAGAGGACCAAACAGCAGTCCTGTCTCAGAGGACCAAACAGCAGTCCTGTCTCAGAGGACCAAACAGCAGTCCTGTCTCAGAGGACCATACAGCAGTCCTGTCTCAGAGGACCATTAGTTAGTGGCCAAACAGCAGTCCTGTCTCAGTGGTCTTTCTTGATCTTTACTGGTGTCTACTGGTCTATCTTGGCTTCTGTTGACTTCTGTTGGCTTCTACTGGTCTATATTGGCTTCTGTTGGCCTCTACTGGTCTATATTGAGCTTTATTGGTCTCTTCTGGTCTCTACTGGTCTCTTCTGGTCTCTTCTGTTCTCTACTGGTCTCTACTGGTATCTTCTGTTCTCTACTGGTCTCTACTGGTCTCTACTGGTTTCTTCTGTTGTCTACTGGTATCTTCTGTTCTCTACTGGTGTCTACTGGTCTCTCTGTTCTCTCTGTTCTTTACTGGTCTACTAGTCTCTTCTGGTCTATATTGGTCTCTAATGGCAATCTACATGTGCTTGTGCTCTTAATGTGTCTCTAACCTCTAACCCAGACAGGTGTGGAGAAGCTGACCTGGAGGGACCGTCTGCCTGGATACCTCATCAACATCTCCTCCATCCTCTTTATGGTGACTGTGCTTTTAGTTTGGCCTAATGTTGTCTCTCTCTCTCTCTGTCCCTCGCTCTGTGTCTCTCTCTCTCTCTGTCCCTCTCTCTCTGTCCCTCTCTCTCTGTCCCTCTCTCTCTGTCCCTCTCTCCGTGTCTCTCTCTCTGTCTCCTCTCCGTATCTGTCTCCGTGTCTCTCTCTCTGTCTCCTCTCTCCATGTCTCTCTCTCTCTCTGTCCCTCTCTGTGTCTCTCTCTCTGTCTCCTCTCCCCGTGTCTCTCTCTCTGTCTCCTCTCTCTGTGTCTCTCTCTCTGTCCCTCTCTCCGTGTCTCTCTCTGTCTCCTCTCTCTGTCTCTCTCTCTGTGTCTCTCTCTCTCTCTGTCCCTCTCTCCGTGTCTCTCTCTCTGTCTCCTCTCTCTGTCTCCTCTCTCCGTGTCTCTCTCTGTCTCCTCTCTCTGTCTCCTCTCTCTGTCTCTCTCTCTGTGTCTCTCTCTCTCTGTCCCTCCGTGTCTCTCTCTCTGTCTCCTCTCTCCGTGTCTCTCTCTGTCCCTCTCTCTCTGTCCCTCTCTCCGTGTCTCTCTCTCTCTGTCTCCTCTCTCTGTGTCTCTCTCTCTGTGTCTCTCTCTCTCTGTCTCCTCCCTCTGTCTCCTCTCTCTGTCTCTCTCTCTGTCCCTCTCTCCGTGTCTCTCTCTGTCCCTCTCTCCGTGTCTCTCTCTCCGTCTCCTCTCTCCGTGTCTCTCTCTCTCTCTGTCCCTCTCTCCGTGTCTCTCTCTGTCTCTCTCTCTCCGTGTCTCTCTCTCTCCGTGTCTCTCTCTCTCCGTGTCTCTCTCTCTCCGTGTCTCTCTCTCTCCGTGTCTCTCTCTCTCTGTCTCTCTCTCTCTCTCTGTCTCTCTCTCTCTCTCTCTCTGTCTCTCTCTCTCTCTGTCTCCTCTCTCTGTCTCTCTCTCTCTCTCTCTCTGTCTCTCTCTCTCTCTCTCTGTCTCCTCTCTCTGTCTCCTCTCTCTGTCTCCTCTCTCTGTCTCCTCTCTCTGTGTGTCTCTCTCTCTGTCTCTCTCTCTCTGTCTCCTCTCTCTGTCTCCTATCTCTGTGTCTCTCTCTCTCAAGGGGCTTTATTGCTTTGGGAAACATATGTTAACATTGCCAAAGCAGGTGAAGTTGATAATATCCAAAAGTGAAATATACAATAAAAATGAACAGTAAACATTACACTAACAGAAGTTCCAAAAGAATAGACATTTCAAATGTCATATGTACAGGGTTGTAACGATGTGCAAATAGTTAAAGTACAAAAGGGAAAATAAATAAGCATAAATATGGGTTGTATTTACAATGGTGTTTGTTCTTCACTGGTTACCCCTTTCTTGTGGCAACAGGTCACAAATATTGCTGCTGTGATGTCACACTGTGGTATTTCACCCAGTATATATGATTCGTTTTTTTGTGGACCTGTGTAATCTGAGAGAAATATGTATCTCTAATATGGTCATACATTTAGCAGGAGGTTAGGAAGTGCAGCTCAGTTTCCACCTCATTTTGTGGGCAGTGTGCACATAGCCTGTCTTCTCTTGAGAACCATGTCTGCCTATGGCATCCTTTCTCAATAGCAAGGCTGTACATAGTCAAAGATTTCCTTAAGTTTGGGTCAGTCACAGTGGTCAGGTATTCTGCCACTCTGTGGTCAGGTATTCTTTCCAAAATGTCAAGTAATTATCTTTTGGTTTTCTCATGATTTGGTTGGGTCTAATTGTGTTGCTGTCCTGGGGCTCTGTGGGGTCTGTTTGTGTTTGTGAACAGAGCCCCAGGACCAGCTTGCTTAGGGGACTCTTCTCGAGGTTCATCTCTCTGTAGGTGATGGCTTGGTTATGGAAGGTTTGGGAATCGTTTTCTTTTAGGTGGTTGTAGATTTGAATGGCTCTTTTCTGGATTTTGATAATTAGCGGGTATCTGCTTAATTCTGCTCTGCAGGTATTATTTGGTGTTCTAAGTTGTACGCGGAGGATATTTTTTGGTGTTTGTCCCATTTAGTGAATTCTTGGTTGGTGAGCGGACCCCAGACCTCACAACCATAAAGGGCAATGGGTTCTATAACTGAGACAAGTATTTATATGTAGAATTTATGTTCCTTTTGATTTCATAAAAGGCCCTTCTTACCTTGTCTCTCAGATCGTTCACAGCTTTGAAGTTACCTGTGGCGCTGAAGTTTAGGCCGAATATTGTATATTTTTTTTATGTGCTCTAGGGCAACAGTTTCAAAATGGAATTTGTATTTATGGTCCTTGACCTTTTTTGGAACGCCATTTTTTGTCTTCCTGAGATTTACTGTCAGGGCCCAGGTCTGTCAGGGCCCAGGTCTGTCAGGGCCCAGGTCTGTCAGGGCCCAGGTCTGTCAGGGCCCAGGTCTGTCAGGGCCCAGGTCTGTCAGGGCCCAGGTCTGTCAGGGCCCAGGTCTGTCAGGGCCCAGGTCTGTCAGAATCTGTGCAGAAGATCTAGGTGCTGCTGTAGACCCTCCTTGGTTGTGGACAGAAGCACCAGATCATCACCAAACAGTAGACATTTGACTTCAGATTCTAATAGGGTGAGGCCAGGTGCTGTAGACTGTTCTAGTGCCCTCGCCAATTCGTTGATATATATATATATGTTGAACAGGGTGAAGTTTAAGCTGCATCCCTGTCTCACCCCATGGCCCTGTGGAAATAAATGTGTGCATACTTGTTGATTGTGTACATGGATTTTATAATGTCGAACTGCTTTCCATCAATTTGTCTAGCAGACCCTCATGCAAAATTGAGTCAAACCCTTTTTTTAAATCAACAAAGCATGCAAAGACTTTGCCTTTGTTTTGGTTTGTGTGTTTGCCAATTAGGGTGTGCAGGGTGAATACGTGGTCTGTCGTATAGTAATTTGGTTCTGGTAGTCTTTAATAGTTGATTCTAAGATTTGTATTTGATAATTTAGATGTTTTGCTGTTTGATCTGTGTTATAGGGCCAACAGATTGAAGAAGTGGTTAACCCATACATCTCCGTTGTGGAAAGATAACTCTTCGTGTTTGTTTAGTGTTTCCCATTTGATTCATCATAGTGAAACGGAGGCTCAGGTTTTCTGCTCAGTTTGGGCTGAGGGACTAATACAGTAATGTCTCTCTGTCCTCGTTTGGGCTGAGGGACTAATACAGTAATGTCTCTCTGTCCTCGTTTGGGCTGAGGGACTAATACAGTAATGTCTCTTTGTCCTAGTTTGGGTTTAGGGATTAATACAGTAATGTCTCTCTGTCGTAGTTTGGGCTGAGGGACTAATACAGTACTGTCTCTCTGTCCTCGTTTGGGCTGAGGGACTAATACAGTAATGTCTCTCTGTCCTAGTTTGGGCTGAGGGACTAATACAGTAATGTCTCTCTGTCCTAGTTTGGGCTGAGGGACTAATACAGTAATGTCTCTCTGTCCTCGTTTGGGCTGAGGGACTAATACAGTAATGTCTCTCTGTCCTCGTTTGGGCTGAGGGACTAATACAGTAATGTCCCTCTGTCCTCGTTTGGGCTGAGGGACTAATACAGTAATGTCTCTCTGTCCTAGTTTGGGCTGAGGGATTAATACAGTAATGTCTCTCTGTCCTAGTTTGGGCTGAGGGACTAATACAGTAATGTCTCTCTGTCCTCGTTTGGGCTGAGGGACTAATACAGTAATGTCTCTCTGTCCTAGTTTGGGCTGAGGGACTAATACAGTAATGTCTCTCTGTCCTCATTTGGGCTGAGGGACTAATACAGTAATGTCTCTCTGTCCTCGTTTGGGCTGAGGGACTAATACAGTAATGTCCCTCTGTCCTCGTTTGGGCTGAGGGACTAATACAGTAATGTCTCTCTGTCCTAGTTTGGGCTGAGGGATTAATACAGTAATGTCTCTCTGTCCTAGTTTGGGCTGAGGGACTAATACAGTAATGTCTCTCTGTCCTCGTTTGGGCTGAGGGACTAATACAGTAATGTCTCTCTGTCCTAGTTTGGGCTGAGAGACTAATACAGTAATGTCTCTCTGTCCTAGTTTGGGCTGAGGGACTAATACAGTAATGTCTCTCTGTCCTAGTTTGGGCTGAGGGATTAATACAGTAATGTCTCTCTGTCCTAGTTTGGGCTGAGGGACTAATACAGTAATGTCTCTCTGTCCTAGTTTGGGTTGAGGGACTAATACAGTAATGTCTCTCTGTCCTAGTTTGGACTAACACAGTAATGTCTCTCTGTCCTAGTTTGGGCTGACGTTCTCTGCGGTTTTCGGTGTGATCGTGTATCGTATTGTCGTTTCCGCTCTAATGGCGATGTCACCTGACCCGGAGACCAAGTCTAACGTGCGTGTCACCGTCACGGCAACCGCTGTCATCATCAACCTGGTGGTCATTCTGATACTGGATGAGATCTATGGAGCTGTGGCCGTCTGGCTCACTGAGCTGGGTAACACACCTCTACATTCAGATTATTAAGTGTTGTAGCTGGGTAACACACCTCTACATTCAGATTATTAAGTGTTGTAGCTGGGTAACACACCTCTACATTCAGATTATTAAGTGTTGTAGCTGGGTAACACACCTCTACATTCAGATTATTAAGTGTTGTAGCTGGGTAACACACCTCTACATTCAGATTATTAAGTGTTGTAGCTGGGTAACACACCTCTACATTCAGATTATTAAGTGTTGTAGCTGAGTAACACACCTCTACATTCAGATTATTAAGTGTTGTAGCTGGGTAACACACCTCTACATTCAGATTATTAAGTGTTGTAGCTGAGTAACACACCTCTACATTCAGATTATTACATGTTTGTGTCCTGTGTGCTAACTCAGATTTCTCAAATACTTTTTCATACGGTCTCCTGAATAAGACATCTCTCTCTCCTCTTTCCCATCACTCTCTCCCATCACTCTCTCCTCTCTCCCATCCCTCTCTCCTCCTCTCCTCTCTCCCATCACTCTCCCATCACTCTCTCCTCTCTCCGATCCCTCTCTCCTCCTCTCCTCTCTCCCATCACTCTTCTCTCCCCTCTCCCATCACTCTCTCCTCTCTTCTCTCCCCTCTCCCATCACTCTCTCCTCTCTTCTCTCCCATCACTCTCTCCTCTCTCCCATCCCTCTCTCCTCCTCTCCTCTCTCCCATCACTCTTCTCTCCCCTCTCCCATCCCTCTCTCTTCACCTCTAATCATCCTTCTTCTCTCCATTCCCCCTCTCTCCTCTCCCAGAAATTCCAAGGACAGAGAGTAACTTTGAGCAGCATCTGATTCTGAAGGCTTTTCTACTGAAGTTCATGAACGCCTACGCCCCCATATTCTATGTAGCTTTCTTTAAGGGACGGTACGACACAGACGCACACATGTATACGTGGGGTTATGTGGAGAGATGAATGACACTGGGTTAGGGATTAGGGGTTGGGGTTAGGGGTTAGGGGTTAACATGTGGAGAGATGAATGACACTGGGGTTGGGGTTAGGGGTTGGGGTTAGGGGTTAGGGGTTAACATGTGGAGAGATGAATGACACTGGGTTAGGGGTTAACATGTGGAGAGATGAATGACACTGGGTTAGGGATTAGTGGTTGGGGTTAGGGGTTAGGGGTTAACATGTGGAGAGATGAATGACACTGGGTTAGGGATTAACATGTGGAGAGATGAATGACACTGGGTTAGGGGTTGGGGCTAGGGGTTAGGGTTAGGGGTTAACATGTGGAGAGATTAATGACACTGGGTTAGGGGTTGGGGTTAGGGGTTAACATGTGGAGAGATGAATGACACTGGGTTAGGGTTGGGGTTAGGGGTTAACATGTGGAGAGATGAATGACACTGGGTTAGGGTTAGGGGTTAGGGGTTGGGGTTAGGGGTTAACATGTGGAGAGATGAATGACACTGGGTTAGGGGTTAGGGTTAGGGGTTGGGGTTAGGGGTTAACATGTGGAGAGATGAATGACACTGGGTTAGGGGTTAGGGGTTGGGGCTAGGGGTTAGGGTTAGGGGTTAACATGTGGAGAGATTAATGACACTGGGTTAGGGGTTAGGGTTAGGGGTTAACATGTGGAGAGATTAATGACACTGGGTTAGGGGTTGGGGTTAGGGGTTAACATGTGGAGAGATTAATGACACTGGGTTAGGGGTTGGGGTTTGGGGTTAGGGGTTGACATGTGGAGAGATTAATGACACTGGGTTAGGGTTAGAGGTTAACATGTGGAGAGATGAATGACACTGGGGTTGGGGTTAGGGGTTAACATGTGGAGAGATGAATGACACTGGGTTAGGGGTTAGGGTTAGGGGTTAACATGTGGAGAAATGACACTGGGTTAGGGGATAGGGGGTGGGGCTAGGGGTTGTTAGGGGTTGTTGACCGTTTGAGACAGAACTGTGAACAGACAGGACTCTACTCTGAGTAGGACCGTTTGAGACAGAACTGTGAACAGACAGGACTCTACTCTGAGTAGGACCGTTTGATGAGACAGAACTGTGAACAGACAGGACTCTACTCTGAGTAGGACTGTTTGATGAGACAGAACTGTGAACAGACAGGACTCTACTCTGAGTAGGACTGTTTGATGAGACAGAACTGTGAACAGACAGGACTCTACTCTAAGTAGGACCGTTTGATGAGACAGAACTGTGAACAGACAGGACTCTACTCTGAGTAGGACTGTTTGATGAGACAGAACTGTGAACAGACAGGACTCTACTCTGAGTAGGACTGTTTGATGAGACAGAACTGTGAACAGACAGGACTCTACTCTGAGTAGGACTGTTTGAGACAGAACTGTGAACAGACAGGACTCTACTCTGAGTAGGACCGTTTGATGAGACAGAACTGTGAACAGACAGGACTCTACTCTGAGTAGGACCGTTTGATGAGACAGAACTGTGAACAGACAGGACTCTACTCTGAGTAGGACCGTTTGATGAGACAGAACTGTGAACAGACAGGACTCTACTCTGAGTAGGACCGTTTGATGAGACAGAACTGTGAACAGACAGGACTCTACTCTGAGTAGGACTGTTTGAGACAGAACTGTGAACAGACAGGACTCTACTCTGAGTAGGACCGTTTGATGAGACAGAACTGTGAACAGACAGGACTCTACTCTGAGTAGGACTGTTTGATGAGACAGAACTGTGAACAGACAGGACTCTACTCTGAGTAGGACCGTTTGATGAGACAGAACTGTGAACAGACACCCATACTATCATACTATCATGCTGAATAGAACAGGTCTTTGACAGCCTTTATGTAATTATACTCACCCTGCTGTGTGTGTGTGTGTGTGTGTGTGTGTGTGTGTGTGTGTGTGTGTGTGTGTGTGTGTGTGTGTGTGTGTGTGTGTACAGGTTTGCAGGCAGGCCGGGAGACTACGTCTATGTTTTTAATGACTACCGGATGGAGGAGGTGAGGTGGAGGGGGGTGTTTGTACACTAATGTTCTTGCTTACAACTTTACTGTCTGGCCTCTGTCATACTCTTGGCTCTGCCCCCCCCCCCCCCCCCCCCCTCTCTCTCCCTCTCAGTGTGCCCCTGGAGGTTGTTTAATAGAGTTATGTATTCAGCTCAGCATCATCATGGTGGGGAAACAACTCATTCAGAACAATGTATTTGAGATCGGCATCCCGTGAGTACACCAGACACACACACACACACACACACACTGCCCTGCCCATTCCTCCTCTATATCTGCCTTTATCAGATTCTGCTGAAGGACATTTTCTCTCCTGACTTTATGAGCCTAACATCAATATCAGGGATTTAATATTTTAATGTTAGGACGTTCTCTATTACTCTGTGCTGCTTCACTGGGGATCATAGTGGCTCATAGTGGTTCATAGTAGTTCATAGTGGCTCATAGTGTCTTATTTAATATTTTAATGTTAGGATGTTCTCTATTACTCTGTGCTGCTTCACTGGGGCTCATAGTGGCTCATAGTGGTTCATAGTGGCTCATAGTGGCTCATAGTGGCTCATAGTGTCTTATTTAATATTTTATTGTTAGGACGTTCTCTATTACTCTGTGCTGCTTCACTGGGACTCATAGTGGCTCATAGTGGCTCATAGTGGTTCATAGTAGTTCATAGTGGCTCATAGTGTCTTATTTAATATTTTAATGTTAGGACGTTCTCTATTACTCTGTGCTGCTTCACTGGGGATCATAGTGGCTCATAGTGGCTCATAGTGGCTCATAGTGGTTCATAGTGGTTCATAGTAGTTCATAGTGGCTCATAGTGGCTTATAGTAGTTCATAGTAGTTCATAGTGGCTCATAGTGTCTTATTTAATATTTTAATGTTAGGACGTTCTTTTACTCTGTGCTGCTTCACTGGGGATCATAGTGGCCCATAGTGGCTCATTTAATATTTTAATGTTAGGACGTTCTCTACTACTCTGTGCTGCTTCACTGGGGCTCCTAGTGGTTCGTAGTGGCTCCTAGTGGCTCCTAGTGGCTCCTAGTGGTTCCTAGTGGCTCCTAGTGGTTCATAGTGGTTCATAGTGGCTCATAGTGGCTCATAGTGGCTCATAGTGGCTCATTGTGGCTCATTTAATATTTTAATGTTAGGACGTTCTCTACTACTCTGTGCTGCTTCACTGGGGCCCATAGTGGTTCATAGTGGTTCATAGTGGCTCCTAGTGGTTCATAGTGGCTCATTTAATATTTTAATGTTAGGACGTTCTCTACTACTCTGTGCTTTCTCACTGGGGCTCGTAGTGGCTCGTAGTGGTTCATAGTGGCTCATAGTGGTTCATAGCATATTTTTTAATGTTAGGATGTTCTCCATTACTCTGTGCTGCTTCACTGGGGCGCATAGCAGCTTATAGCAGCTTATAGTGGCTCATAGTGTCCTATTGTGTCCTATAGTGTCTTGGTGTCATCGAGTTTCATGGTTCTCTTTCTCTCTGACTCATCTCTCCTTTTCTCTCTCCATCTTTTCCTCCCTTCTCGCTCTCCCTCGTCAGTAAGTTGAAGAAATTGATCCGAGCATGGAAGGGTAAGGGGATTTCATTGGAGGAGAGAGAGGAGCAGCGTGCCAGACCTCCTCAACAGTGGAACCTCGACTACACCCTGGTCCCCTTTGAAGGACTGACCCCCGAGTACATGGAGATGAGTGAGTATATAGTAACAGTAGGTAACAGAGGTGAGGAGGTCAGGTAATTAACTAGACACCTGGACCATACCACCCTGCCTCTCTCTCCCTGTTACCTGGACAGAGACCATACCACCCTGTTACCTGGACAGAGACCATATCACCCTGCCTCTCTCTCCCTGTTACCTGGACAGAGACCATACCAGCCTGCCTCTCTCTCCCTGTTACCTGGACAGAGACCATACCACCCTGCCTCTCTCTCCCTGTTACCTGGACAGAGACCATACCACCCTGCCTCTCTCTCCCTGTTACCTGGACAGAGACCATACCACCCTGCCTCTCTCTCCCTGTTACCTGGACAGAGACCATACCACCCTGCCTCTCTCTCCCTGTTACCTGGACAGAGACCATACCACCCTGCCTCTCTCTCCCTGTTACCTGGACAGAGACCATACCACCCTGCCTCTCTCTCCCTGTTACCTGGACAGAGACCATACCACCCTGCCTCTCTCTCCCTGTTACCTGGACAGAGATCATACCACCCTGCCTCTCTGCCTCTCTCTTAGACTTGGTACACTTACAGCTCATCTCTTGGCAGTAGTACTATAGATTACTTTATCACTGAACCTCATCCCAGATCCAAGATGGCGTAGCAGTTCAGACGTCTTTGTCTTGTCGTGTCCCGTGTATATATCTTAGGCTTGGTACACTTACAGCTCATCTCTTGGCTACTGTAGATTACTTTATCACTGAACCTCATCCCAGATCAAAGATGGCGTAGCAGTTCAGGCGTCTTTGTCTTGTTGTGTCCCGTGTATATATCTTAGGCTTGGTACACTTACAGCTCATCTCTTGGCTACTGTAGATTACTTTATCACTGAACCTCATCCCAGATCCAAGATGGCGTAGCAGTTCAGGCGTCTTTGTCTTGTTGTGTCCCGTCTATATATCTTTTTTTTCCATCGTATATATTTCGTAGATATTTTTTATATTTTTAACCTCAGTTTCAACATGCTCTCCTACAACCCGCCACCCAATGTGGTATGGATCTGCTATTTTCTATACTGCAGAACCGGAACCCCCAACAGGAGATAGCCAGCTTACTAGCTAGTAGTCAGTTAGCCACTGCTAGTGGTCATCAGCTAACCTTAGCCTGGTCAACTCCTGCCAGTCAGCATAGAGCGACTCAACCCAGATCATACCGGACTGCTTTTTCTCCACATTTCCGTGTTTCCTACCGCAAGCTCTGAACCTTTTCACCTGGATCATCACAGCTAGCTAGCTGCTATCCAAGTGGCTACCCCCTGGCTATCGTCTCTGTCCCGACGCAAACACCAGTGAGCCTGGAACTAGCCTCGTGCTAGTCCCATCTCCCGGCTAGCTGAAGAGGTCCATCAGCCACTCCTTGGGCTACAATACATATTTTGCCAATTGGCCTGGACCCCTTTTACTGCCGACACTGAGCCCCGACGATTCCATCACGACTGGTCCACCGACATAATCTGCCGAGGGGTTTCAACAGGCTTCTCTGTTGCGACATCCCCTGAAGGCCCATCCGCTAGCCTGCTAGCCGCGACCCGCTAGCTGTTTAGAGCATATTGGAATGTTAGCTGAAGAGGACCTTCAGCCAATTTCTTGGGCTACAATACCTATTTTGCCAATTGGCCTGGACCCTTTTACCACACGGAGCACTGCTGATCCATCATGACTGGTCTGCCGACGTAACCACACGAGGGGGCTACAACAGACTTCTTCCGTTAAGACGTCCCGCTAAGGCCCTTCTGCTAGCCTTTTAGACCCGGCCAGCTAGCTGTCTGACTCGCCGTGTCTCCAGCTCACCTAGCTTCCCACTGGTCCCTATGATCACTCGGCTACGCATGCCTCTCCCTAATGTCAATATGTCTTGTCCATTGCTGTTTTGGTTAGTGATTATTGTCTTATTTCACTGTAGAGACTCCAGCCCTGCTCAATATGCCTTAACTAGCTATTTTGTTTCACCTCCCACACATGCGGTTGACCTCACCTGGTCTAAATGGTGGCTCTATAGACAAAACCTCTCATCGTCACTCAATGCCTAGTTTTACCTCCACTGTATTCACGTCCTACCATACCCTTGTCTGTACATTATGCCTTGAATCTATTTGTCCGTGCCCAGAAACCTGCTCCTTTTACTCTCTGTTCCGAACGCACTAGACAACCAGTTCTTATAGCCTTTAGCTGTACCCTTATCCTACTCCTCCTCTGTTCCTCTGGTGATGTAGAGGTTAATCCAGGCCCTGCAGCGCCTAGCTCCACTCCCATTCCCCAGGCGCTCTCATTTGTTGACTTCCCTAAACCACTTCAGCGAGCAGGCCATTCTAATCGACCTGGCCTGGGTATCCTGGAAGGATATTGACCTCAATCTGTCAGTAGAGGATTCCTGGTTATTCTTTAAAAGTGCTTTCCTCACCATCTTAAATAAATAAGCATGCCCAATTCAAAAAATGTTGAACCAGGAACCTATATAACCCTTGGTTCTCTCCAGACCTAACTGCCCTTGACCAGCACAAAAACATCCTGTGGCATTCTGCATTAGCATCTAATAGCCCTCTGTGATTTGCAATATTTCAGGGAAGTTAGGAACAAATATACACAGGCAGTTAGGAAAGTTAAGGCTGGCTTTTTCAAACAGAAAATTGCATCCTGTAGCACAAACTTCAAAAGGTTCTGGGACACTGTAAAGTTCATGAAGAATAAGAGCACCTCCTCCCAGCTGCCCACTACACTGAGGCTAGGAAACACTGTCACCACTGATAAATCCACGATAATTGAGAATTTCAATAAGCATTTTTCTACGGCTGGCCATGCTTTCCACCTGGCTACCCCAACCCCGGTCAACAGCACTGCACCCCCCACAGCAACTTGCCCAAACCTCCCCCATTTCTTCTCCTTCACCCAAATCCAGATAGCCGATGTTCTGAAAGAGAATCTGGACCCCTACATATCAGCTGGGTTAGACAATCTGGACCCTCTCTTTCTGAAACTATATCACAATTGTTGCAACCCCTATTCCTAGCCTGTTCAACCTCTCTTTCGTATTGTCTGTTATCCCCAAAGACTGGAAAGCTGTCGCAGTCATCCCCCTCTTCAAAGGGGGACACTTCTGTCCCTTCTTTGGACACTGTGTTAACTAACCTCCAGACGAGCTTCAATGCCATACATCTCTCATTCTGTGGCCTCCAACTGCTCTTAAATGCAAGTAAAACTAAATGCATGCTCTTCGACCGATTGCTGCCCGCACCTGCCTGCCCGCCCGTCCAGTATCACTACTCTGGACTGTTCTGACTTAGAATATGTGGACAATTACAAATACCTAGGTGTCTGGTTAGGCTGTAAACTCCTTCCAGACTCACATTAAGCATCTTCTAGGTCCTGAACTCGGGGTGGGTCCCCTGCTAGGTCCTGAACTCGGGGTGGGTCCCCTGCTAGGTCCTGATCTCGGGGTGGGTCCCCTGCTAGGTCCTGAACTCGGGGTGGGTCCCCTGCTAGGTCCTGAACTCGGGGTGGGTCCCCTGCTAGGTCCTGAACTCGGGGTGGGTCCCCTGCTAGGTCCTGAACTCGGGGTGGGTCCCCTGCTAGGTCCTGAACTCGGGGTGGGTCCCCTGCTAGGTCCTGAACTCGGGGTGGGTCCCCTGCTAGGTCCTGAACTCTGGGGTGGGTCCCCTGCCCTCCAGCTGTTTGTTGATGTGTTGTAGAGGACTACCAGATAAGATAATGACTTGTTCCATACACTTCCTCATGTTGTTCCTCTCTACCACTCTGTGTGTGTTCTCTCCCCAGTTATCCAGTTTGGTTTTGTTTCTCTGTTTGTCGCGTCGTTCCCTCTGGCTCCTCTCTTCGCTCTTCTCAACAACGTGATCGAGATCCGCCTCGATGCCAAGAAGTTTGTCACCGAGCTGCGACGACCGGACGCTGTCCAAGCCAAAGACATCGGTAACACACACGCTTGCACGCAAAGACGCATGTCCACACACAGATCCACACACAGATCCACACACCTCCACTCTTCTCTCACAACTCTGTTCTCTCTCTCTGTAGGAATCTGGTACAACATCCTGAGTGGAATGGGAAAGTTCTCTGTCATTATAAATGTAAGTGTTAACATTGGAGCGCACACACTCATTCTAAAAACAGTGTATTTTTGCACCCTGATGCAATAAAGATAATATTCATCCATTTTTAATGTTATATTGTTTTTCTGCATCTCTTAGTGATGTTCTGTCATTTCCCGGGGTTATTTAATGTTTTCATGTGTATCTGAGCTATTGCCGTTCAAGCAGGCAGAAACCTGTCCGAAATGAAGTAGCACTGTGATAGTCAGTCACTACACTGGAAGTTAATATGAAGTAGCCCTCTGATAGTCAGTCACTACACTGGAAGTTAATATGAAGTAGCACTGTGATAGTCAGTCACTACACTGGAAGTTAATAGGAATATGACTTTTAGATGGTAAAACGTCTAATAGTGACTGATGTCATAACTCTTCTCTCCAATGGGGTGATGATATGTTTGATGTTCCTACCTGGAGAAATGTGTCATTCTAAGAGGAGAGCCCACCACAATGTCTCCTATTTGTCTGCCTCTTCAGTCCAGGTGCATTGCATGGTGCCGTTGCCAATGTCAGACTCCACTCTGCTTCAATCTGCAGGTTGGATATGGTGAGATTGTAGACTCCTAAATTGATAGGGCAGTTTGTTTAGGCGATTTTACAACTAGATACAATACATGCTGATATTGTCTTTGGTATTATCGTCTGCAGACATGTTGGCTTGCCATCCAGCTCATAGAGATTCACGTTTTATGAGTCGTATGTATGGGATACACATGGGATACATCGTCCAACTAAATGCTTACTTGCAGTTTCCTTCTAGACAATGCAACAACAATAAGAACTAATAAACAATAACAATAGAAACTAAGTAAATGTCTCAGTAGAATTAACATGTTAGCATCAGTATAATACACGAAGGCACAATTTGTAGTCCAATATTTGTATGTGTATTGGGGAAGGGTGGGTTGGAGGGCAAGTGTATAAACTGAGCAGTATTGTAAGAGTCTGGTAACAGCAGTTGTGTGTGTGTGTGTGGCATGAACATGTGTCCTTGTGAATGTTAACCTGTTTAAAGGTCTTACTCACGTCAGCTACGGAGAGCGTGATCACACAGTCGTCCGAAACAACTGGTGCCGTCATGCATGGTTCGGTGTTGCTTGCATCGTAGCGGGATTTCTTATAAGCGTCCGGATACGTGTCCCCCTCCTTGAAAGCGGCAGCTCTAGCCTTGAGCTCAGTACGGATGTTGCCTGTAATCCATGGCTTCTGGTTGGGATGTCTACGTACGGTCGCTGTGGTGAAAACGTTGTTGTTGTTAATGATTAATGAATCCGGATGAATCCCGTAACATATTCTCTGCTAGCTAAACAGTCCTGTACCTTAGCATCCGTTTCATCGGACCACTTTCTTATAGAGCACATCACTGGTACTTCCTGTTTGAGTACGCAGGAATCAGGAGGATAGAGTTATGGTCAGATTTGCCAAATGGAGGGAGAGCCTTGTATGTGTCTGTGTGTGGAGTAAATGTGATTCAGTTTTTTTCAGCTCTAGTTGTACGTGACATGCTGGTAGAAATGACATAAGATGGATTTCAGTTTTCCTGCGTTAAAGTCTCCGGGTACTAGGAGCGCCACTTCTGGATGAGAATTTTCTTGTTTGCTTATGGCCTTATACAGCTCATTGGGTGTGGTCTTAATCTGAGGACCCATGCCAAATATTTTTAGTTTCCTGAGGGGGAAAGGCTTTGTTGTGCCTGCCCTATTCACGACTGTCTTGATTTGTTTGGACCATTCTAGTTTGTTGGTGATGTGGACGTCAAGGAACTTGAAGCTCTCAACCTGCTCCACTACAGCCCCGTCAATGAGAATGGGGGCGTGTTCGGCCCGCCTTTTCCTGTAGTCCACAATCATCTCCTTTGTCTTGATTGCTTTGAGGGATACGTTGTTAGTCTGGCACCACCCTGCCAGGTTTCTGACCTCTGCCCTATAGGTTGTCTCGTCATTGTCAGTGATCAGGCTGTTGTCGTCTGCAACTTAATGATGGTGTTGGAGTCGTGCCTTGTGTGTTGTTACCTACCCTTACCACCTGGGGCGGCCCGTCAGGAAGTCCAGGATCCAGTTGCAGAGGGTCCTGGGTGTTTAGTCCCAGAGTCCTTAGCTTAGTGATGAGCTTTGATCAAATTTATTTATATAGCCCTTCTTACATCAGCGGATATATCAAAGTGCTGTACAGAAACCCAGCCTAAAACCCCAAACAGCAAGGTGTAGAAGCACGGTGGTTAGGAAAAACTCCCTATAAAGGCCAAACCCTAGGAAGAAACCTAGAGAGGAACCAGGCTGTGTGTATGTGGGGTGGCCAGTCCTCTTCTGGCTGTGCCGGGTGGAGATTATAATAGAACATGGTCAAGATGTTCAAATGTTCATAAATTACCAGCATGGTCAAATAATAGTAATGGCACTATGGTTTTGAACGCTGAACTGTAGTCAATGAATAGCATTCTCAAGTAGGTGTTCCTTTTGTCCAGGTGGGGAAGGGCAGTGTGGAGTGCAATAGAGATTGCATCATCTGTGTATCTGTTTGAGTGATATGCAAATTGGAGTGGGCTAGGGTTCCTGGGATGATGGTGTTGATGTGAGCCATGACCAGCCTTTCAAAGTACTTCATGGCTACGGACGTGAGTGCTACGGGTCGGTAGTCATTTAGGCAGCTTACCTTAGTGTTCTTGGGCACAAGCTTGAAACATGTTGGTATTACAGACTCAATCAGGGACGTGTTGAAAATGTCAGTGAAGACACCTGCCAATTGGTCAGCACATGCCCGGAGCCCCCTCAATGGTAATCCGTCTGGCCCAGCTGCCTTGTGAATGTTGACCGGTTTTAATAAAGGTCTTACTCACGTCAGCTACGGAGAGCGTGATCACACAGTTGTCCAGAACAGCTGATGCTCTCATGCATGCATCAGTGTTGCTTGCCCCGAAGTGAGCATAGAAGTGATTTAGCTCGTCTGGTAGGTTTGTGTCACTGGGCAGCTCACGGCTGTTCTTCCCTTTGTGCTCTGTAATAGTTTGCAAGCCCTGCCACATCTGACGAGCATCGAAGCCGGTGTAGTACGATTCAATCATAGTCCTGTATTGACGCTTTGCCTGTTTGATGGTTCGTCTGAGGGCGTAGCAGGATTTCTCATAAGCGTCCTGGTTAGAGTCACGCTCCTTGAAGGCGGCAGCTCTTCCCTTTAGCTCAGTGCAGATGTTGCCTGTCATCCATGGTTTCTGGTTGGGTTATGTACGTACAGTGGGGAGGACGTCATTGATGCACTTATTGATGAAGCCAGTGACTGATGTGGTGTACTCCTCAATTCCACTGGAGGAATCAGGAAACATATTGCAGTCTGTGACAAACAGTCCCGTGGCTTAGTGTCTGCATCATCTTCTTTATTGACAGAGTCACTGGAGCTTCCTGCTTTAGTTTTTGTTTGTAAGCATGAATCAGGAGGATGGAATTAGGGTCAGATTTGCCAAATGGGTGGCGAGGGAGAACTTTGTATGCGTCTCTGTGTGTGGTGTAAAGGTGGTTTAGAGTTTTTTTTTCCCTCTGGTTGCACATTTAACATGCTGATAGAATTTAGGTAAGACTGATTTCAGTTTTCCTGCATTAAAGTCCCCTGCTGCTAGGAGTGACACCTCTGGGTGGGCATTTTCCTGTTTGCTTATTTCCTTCTATTACTGACTGATTGCAGTCTTAGTGCCAGCTTCCACCTGTGGTGGAAAATAAACAGCCTCAAAAAATCTAGATGAAAACTCTCTTGGCAAATTGTGTGGTCTACAGCTTATCATGAGATACTCTAATTCGGCCGAGCAAAATCTAGAGATTTCTTTAGATTTTGTGCACCAGCTGTTGTTTACAAATGTACACAGATCTCTCCCCCTCGTCTTACCTGGAGTGTGCTGTTCTTTCTAGCCGGTGCAGCGTATATCCCGCTAGCTGAATGTTATCCATGTTGACATTCAGCCACAATTCGGTGAAACATAAGATATTACAGTTTTTGATGTCCCGTTGGTAGGATAATCGTGATCGTACCTCGTCTAATTTATTGTCCAATGATTGTCAACATTCTGCAGCCATGTCAACATTCTGCAGCCATGTCAACATTCTGCAGCCTGGGGAACAGTCTGCAGCCTGGGGAACAGTCTGCAGCCTGGGGAACAGTCTGCAGCCTGGGGAACAGTCTGCAGCCTGGGGAACAGTCTGCAGCCTGGGGAACAGTCTGCAGCCATGTCAACAGTCTGCAGCCATGTCAACATTCTGCAGCCTGGGGAACATTCTGCAGCCATGTCAACATTCTGCAGCCTGGGGAACATTCTGCAGCCATGTCAACATTCTGCAGCCTGGGGAACATTCTGCAGCCATGTCAACATTCTGCAGCCTGGGGAACATTCTGCAGACTAGGGAACATTCTGCAGCCTGGGGAACATTCTGCAGACTGGGGAACATTCTGCAGCCGTGTCAACATTCTGCAGCCGTGTCAACATTCTGCAGCCGTGTCAACATTCTGCAGCCTGGGGAACATTCTGCAGCCTGGGGAACATTCTGCAGCCATGTCAACATTCTGCAGCCTGGGGAACATTCTGCAGCCTGGGGAACATTCTGCAGCCATGTCAACATTCTGCAGCCATGTCAACATTCTGCAGCCTGGGGAACATTCTGCAGCCATGTCAACATTCTGCAGCCATGTCAACATTCTGCAGCCTGGGGAACATTCTGCAGCCTGGGGAACATTCTGCAGCCTGGGGAACATTCTGCAGCCATGTCAACATTCTGCAGCCATGTCAACATTCTGCAGCCATGTCAACATTCTGCAGCCATGTCAACATTCTGCAGCCATGTCAACATTCTGCAGCCATGTCAACATTCTGCAGCCTGGGGAACATTCTGCAGCCATGTCAACATTCTGCAGCCATGTCAACATTCTGCAGCCTGGGGAACATTCTGCAGCCATGTCAACATTCTGCAGCCTGGGGAACATTCTGCAGCCGTGTCAACATTCTGCAGCCTGGGGAACATTCTGCAGCCGTGTCAACATTCTGCAGCCTGGGGAACATTCTGCAGCCTGGGGAACATTCTGCATTCTCACAGAAGGTTCACTAGGCTCTTAGAACTTAATATCTCTCTTAAAGCTCAGTGATGGCACGGGACCAGAGATAACCGGCTGCTTTTCAGACCCTTTTAGGGTGTTGCTCATCCTAGATCCTGATCCAGCCAGACATCATCCTCAAATCATCCTGTAAATGGATCAACCAGATAATCCCCCAAATATTTAGTGCTACATGAGATAATGTCCTCTGTAATATGTCTCTCTGTTTGATGTGATGAGATAATGTCCTCTGTAATATGTCTGTTTGACGTGATGAGATAATGTCCTCTGTAATGTCTCTGTTTGACGTGATGAGATAATGTCCTCTAATGTCACTCTCTGTTTGACGTGATGAGATAATGTCCTCTAATGTCACTCTCTGTTTGACGTGATGAGATAATGTGTAGTAATGGAGACTGGAGTGATATTCAATAATAATGTTGGCTTTGTTTCATGCGGATTGTTTTGCTGCTGTAAACCTTAAAACAACAGTGTTTGATCTCACGGCTGTAAGCCCTGGCAGTTTAATATAGAGCAGATTTATATGATCATATCAGGGAGAGACCATAAGACACTATCTGCCTTCAGGGACCAGCTTCTCCCTGGGAACCACCTCCACACACACACATGTATGTGTGTGTATATAGCCTGTTAGCATGTATCTTGATAGCGTTTAAACCTGTTAGCATGTGGCCTGTGAGCGTGTGTGTAGGTGGTTCCCAGGGAGACTAACACGGCTGACAGGCTACATGCTAACAGGCTTAAATGCTATCAGGATACATGCTAGCAGGCTATATATATACACACACACACGACCCCTGACAGAACCCATCTGGATTCTCTGGAGTTAGTTTTCATTATAACCGAGGTTGTCATGGAGATGATGTAACTGTCACTGTAAACATATTACAGTTGTGTGGAAGTTGTCATGGTAATGATGTAAGAGTGGTGTGGAGGTTGCCATGGTGATGTTATTCCAGGCTTTTTAATAGAGAGGTGTTAATGACTGGGTTGGCTACTTGTGGCTCTGTAGCAATGATGCTGCCACTAACATGGCTAGCAGGCTACATTCTTTCAGGCTAACAGGCTACATGCTAACAAGCGACAGGCTAAGAAGCTAGCCTGCTAACAGGCTACATGCTAACAGGCTTAAAAGCTCACAGTATACAGGCTAAATGCTAAACAGGCAACATGTCAAACAGGCAACATGCTGACAGGCTACCTAAATGGGATACTGCGAGATCTCGTCGTTTTTCTACTTACCCAGAGTCCTATGAACTCATGGATACCATTTTTATTCCTCTGCATGCAGTTTGGAGGTCATTGAAGTTAGCTTAGCACAATTGCTGGAAGTCTCCTCTCAAAAGCAGGGAAATGGACCATCTAACTACTCCAAAGCTGGGTGTTTGGTCATTTATAGTCTTACAAAGCTATACATAGTATAAATATTTATGGATATGAATATTTTATATCCACTTCCTCATTCTTTCCCGAGGCTCGCGAGTGGCACAGCGGTCTAAAGAACTGCATCTCAGTGCTAGAGGCGTCACTACAGATCCTGGTTCGATTCCAGGTTGTATCACAAGCGGCCGTGATTGGGAGTCCCATAGGACAATTAGCCCAGTGTCGTTAGGGTTTGGCCAGGGTAGGCCGTTATACCTAGTTAACTTACCTAGTTAAAGTCGCGTAACGATGTATAGAGATTACAACGTGTCTGTCTCATTATGGTATAGAGATCACAACGTGTTTGTCTCATTATGGTATAGAGATCACAACGTGTCTGTCTCATTATGGTATAGAGATTACAATGTGTCTGTCTCATTATGGTATAGAGATCACAACGTGTCTCATTATGGTATAGAGATCACAACGTGTCTCATTATGGTATAGAGATCACAACGTGTCTCATTATGGTATAGAGATTACAACGTGTCTGTCTCATTATGGTATAGAGATTACAACGTGTCTGTCTCATTATGGTATAGAGATTACAACGTGTCTGTCTCATTATGGTATAGAGATCACAACGTGTCTGTCTCATTATGGTATAGAGATCACAACGTGTCTGTCTCATTATGGTATAGAGATCACAACGTGTCTGTCTCATTATGGTATAGAGATCACAACGTGTCTGTCTCATTATGGTATAGAGATTACAACGTGTCTGTCTCATTATGGTATAGAGATCACAACGTGTCTGTCTCATTATGGTATAGAGATCACAACGTGTCTGTCTCATTATGGTATAGAGATCACAACGTGTCTGTCTCATTATGGTATAGAGATTACAACGTGTCTGTCTCATTATGGTATAGAGATCACAACGTGTCTGTCTCATTATGGTATAGAGATTACAACGTGTCTGTCTCATTATGGTATAGAGATTACAACGTGTCTGTCTCATTATGGTATAGAGATTACAACGTGTCTGTCTCATTATGGTATAGAGATCACAACGTGTCTGTCTCATTATGGTATAGAGATTACAACGTGTCTGTCTCATTATGGTATAGAGATCACAACGTGTCTGTCTCATTATGGTATAGAGATCACAACGTGTCTGTCTCATTATGGTATAGAGATCACAACGTGTCTGTCTCATTATGGTATAGAGATTACAACGTGTCTGTCTCATTATGGTATAGAGATCACAACGTGTCTGTCTCATTATGGTATAGAGATCACAACGTGTCTGTCTCATTATGGTATAGAGATCACAACGTGTCTGTCTCATTATGGTATAGAGATTACAACGTGTCTGTCTCATTATGGTATAGAGATCACAACGTGTCTGTCTCATTATGGTATAGAGATTACAACGTGTCTGTCTCATTATGGTATAGAGATCACAACGTGTCTGTCTCATTATGGTATAGAGATCACAACGTGTCTGTCTCATTATGGTATAGAGATCACAACGTGTCTGTCTCATTATGGTATAGAGATCACAACGTGTCTGTCTCATTATGGTATAGAGATCACAACGTGTCTGTCTCATTATGGTATAGAGATTACAACGTGTCTGTCTCATTATGGTATAGAGATCACAACGTGTCTGTCTCATTATGGTATAGAGATCACAACGTGATCACAACCTCAGTCTCCCTTTATTGTGCTCTCTCTCCCTGTCAGGCGTTCGTGATCTCGTTTACCTCAGACTTCATTCCCAGGCTGGTGTACCAGTACATGTACAGTCAGACAGGCACCATGCACGGCTTCATAGACCACACCCTCTCTCACTTCAACGTGTCCAACTTCAGACCCGGCAACGCCCCCACCTCCTCATACCTCTCTGAGACCACCGTCTGCAGGTTAGTGCCACATACACACACTGTTGTCTCTCCTTTCATTGAAGCCTCCGTGCAGGAGCGCTGGTAGTCAGGATTGTTTTCCATTTATTTCTCAAGGTTTGGACGTTAGCACGGTAGTACAGTGGGCCCCGATTGGTGTCACCTCGTTAGTACGGTGGGCCCCGATTGGTGTCACCTCGTTAGTACATTAGTAAGTTGGGCCCCGATTGGTGTCACCTCGTTAGTACGGTGGGCCCCGATTGGTGTCACCTCGTTAGCACGTTAGTACGGTGGGCCCCGATTGGTGTCACCTCGTTAGTACGTTAGTACAGTGGGCCCCGATTGGTGTCACCTCGTTAGTACGGTGGGCGCACCGATTGGTGTCACCTCGTTAGCACGTTAGTACGGTGGGCGCACCGATTGGTGTCACCTCGTTAGCACGTTAGTACGGTGGGCGCACCGATTGGTGTCACCTCGTTAGTACGTTAGTACAGTGGGCCCCGATTGGTGTCACCTCGTTAGTACGGTGGGCGCACCGATTGGTGTTACCTCGTTAGCACGTTAGTACGGTGGGCGCACCGATTGGTGTCACCTCGTTAGTACGGTGGGCGCACCGATTGGTGTCACCTCGTTAGTACGTTAGTACAGTGGGCCCCGATTGGTGTCACCTCGTTAGTACGGTGGGCGCACCGATTGGTGTCACCTCGTTAGCACGTTAGTACGGTGGGCGCACCGATGGGTGTCATCTCGTTAGTACGGTGGGCCACGATTGGTGTCATCTCGTTAGTCTGTGTTTTACCTGTGATGTTTAACGAGTGGCTGGCTCAGATGTTTAAAGAGTGGCTGGCCCAGTGCCCCAGTTGTCTTGATAGATGTGGAGGGTCATCTCCTTTAGTTGTCTTGATAGATGTGGAGGGTCAACACCTTTAGTTGTCTTGATAGATGTGGAGGGTCAACTCCTTTTGTTGGCTTGATAGATGTGGAGGGTCATCTCCTTTAGTTGTCTTGATAGATGTGGAGGGTCATCTCCTTTAGTTGTCTTGATAGATGTGGAGGGTCAACTCCTTTAGTTGTCTTGATAGATGTGGAGGGTCAACACCTTTAGTTGTCTTGATAGATGTGGAGGGTCAACTCCTTTAGTTGTCTTGATAGATGTGGAGGGTCAACACCTTTAGTTGTATTGGTAGATGTGGAGGGTCAACACCTTTAGTTGTCTTGATAGATGTGGAGGGTCAACTCCTTTAGTTGTCTTGATAGATGTGGAGGGTCAACACCTTTAGTTGTATTGGTAGATGTGGAGGGTCAACTCCTTTAGTTGTCTTGAGAGATGTGGAGGGTCAACTCCTTTAGTTGTCTTGATAGATGTGGAGGGTCAACTCCTTTAGTTGTCTTGAGAGATTTTGGTTTTCTTCCTCTCTAAGTTTAGTGTGGGTTTTTCTTTTGTTGGCCTCTAAGTGGGCATCTCATGGTGGGTATCTTGTAGGTTCCAGTTGTTGTTGCTAGTGGACAGCCCCTTGAATGTCTTTCATAACCCCTCCTAAAACCCCACCTGATTCGTTTTGGTTGTTGTCATTGGCTCTTTGTTAGTTCCCCCTTCTGTTTGAGGGACAATTTTAGCTTTTCTCGTTGGGTAACGTAACAGGTTGGACTGACATTATAGTCTGGTGCTTGAGGATCCATGGTGTTCCCAAGCTATCAATCAGTCTGTTACCTCTCTCTCCTGCTACCCCTCTCTCTCCTGCTACCCCTCTCTCTCCTGCCACCCCTCTCTCTAGTCATCAGTGTTGTTGGTCCAGTTAACAGTGTCTGTCCTACAGCAATGTTCCAACTCTCTGGCTTTAAATCATTAGCTAAATGGCATAACCCTAACCCTGCAGGTCTGTTAGGAATTCTGTTACATAACTGTAGAGGCAGAACCCTACAGCCCTGTTGGTGTTAAAATCCTTCTAACCCAACACAGAGGGTGTTACTGTCTGTCTGACTGGGACCCTCCAGGTCTGTTGGGGATTCTGTTACGTAACAGTACTGTAGAGACGGTCTGTTTAAAACACACGCCACTTTAAGACTATAGGAATGTCCCTCCAGTGTTAAAGCATGACTAATGAGCCATTCCCAGAAAACACTATATTTGTGTCATGAATGAAATGTTTTATTCAAGAAAGAGAGACTATTCAGTAAGGACAGATCATTGTCTTCCTGGGGGGTGGGCCGGTTGGAGACAGGGATGGATGGAGGGAGAGATGCCATCTTCCTGGGGGGTGGGCCGGGTGGGGACAGGGATGGATGGAGGGAGAGATGCCATCTTCCTGGGCGGTGGGCCGGGTGGGGACAGGGATGGATGGAGGGAGAGATGACATCTTCCTGGGGGGTGGGCCGGGTGGGGACAGGGGTGGATGGAGGGAGAGATGCCATCTTCCTGGGGGTTGGGCCAGGTGGGGACAGGGGCGGATGGAGGGAGAGATGCCATCTTCTGGGGGTGGGCCGGGTGGGGACAGGGATGGATGGAGGGAGAGATGACATCTTCCTGGGGGGTGGGCCGGGTGGGGACAGGGGTGGATGGAGGGAGAGATGCCATCTTCCTGGGGGGTGGGCCAGGTGGGGACAGGGGCGGATGGAGGGAGAGATGCCATCTTCCTGGGGGGTGGGCCGGGTGGGGACAGAGGTGGATGGAGGGAGAGATGCCATCTTCCTGGGGGGTGGGCCGGGTGGGAATGGGTGGATGGAGGGAGAGATGCCATCTTCTGGGGGTGGGCCGGGTGGACAAAACATTAAGAACACCTTCCTCAGATTGAGTTGCTCCTCCCCTTTAGCCCTCAGAACAGCCTCAATTCGTCGGGCGTGGACTACAAGGTGTTGAAAGCGTTCCACAGGGATGCTGGCCCATGTTGACTCCAATGTTTCCCACTGTTGTATCATGTTGGCTGGATGTCCTTTGGGTGGTAGACCATTCTTGATACACACAGGAAACTGTTGAGCGTGAAAAACCCAGCAGTGTTGCAGTTCTGGACACAAACCGGTTCGCCTGGAACCTACTACCATACCCTGTTCAAAGGCACTTAATTCTCATGTCTTGTCCGTTCACCCTCTGCCATTTAGCAGACACTTCTATCCAAAGCGACTTTAAGTAGTGCAGACCTATCTTTTGGTCTGGGTGGCCCCAGCAGGAGTCAAACCCTCAGCCCTGGAGCATCATGCTCTACCAACTGAGCCACACAGGACCACATACTGGGAACTAGAGAAGCTGGGGGAGCAACATGCTCTACCAACTGGGCCACACAGGACCACATACTGGGAACTAGAGAAGCTGGGGGAGCAACATGCTCTACCAACTGGACCACACAGGACCACATACTGTGTTTCTGCTTAAACGTACTGGGAACTAGAGAAGCTGGGGGAACAACATGCTCTACCAACTGAGCCACACAGGACCACATACTGGGAACTAGAGAAGCTGGGGGAACAACATGCACTACCAACTGAGCCACACAGGACCACATACTGGGAACTAGAGAAGCTGGGGGAGCAACATGCTCTACCAACTGAGCCACACAGGACCACATACTGGGAACTAGAGAAGCTGGGGGAGCAACATGCTCTACCAACTGAGCCACACAGGACCACATACTGGGAACTAGAGAAGCTGGGGGAGCAACATGCTCTACCAACTGAGCCACACAGGACCACATACTGGGAACTAGAGAAGCTGGGGGAGCAACATGCTCTACCAACTGGGCCACACAGGACTACATACTGGGAACTAGAGAAGCTGGGGGAGCAACATGCTCTACCAACTGAGCCACACAGGGCCACATACTGTGGTTCTGCTTAAACATACTGGGGAACTAGAGAAGCTGGGGGCTTTATCAGCGGGGGAATGATATCAGGCATGCACCACGTTTTCTGGCAAAGGGGCTCACTCGGAAATTGGCTGCGTGTGTGTGTGTGTGTGTGTGTGTGTGTGTGTGTGTGTGTGTGTGTGTGTGTGTGTGTGTGTGAGGGAGGGAGGGAGGGAGGGGTGGGAATGGGCTGACCCTTGTTTTTTTGCAGATTTGAGCCCTGTTCCCCAGAGATACTAGTGGAAATCAGTCCAACTTCCTCTGGTACTGTCACGCACTCATCTAGAGGAAATACAGTGATCTCCAACAGTATTGAGACAGGGACCCATTTTGGTTGTTTTGGCTCTGTACTCCAGCACTATGGATTTGAAATGATACAGTGACCATGAGGTTAAAGTGCAGACTGTCAGATTTAATTTGAGGGTATTTCATCCACATAAGGGGAGCCGTTTTAGAAATGACAGACAAAGTATTAGGACAAATTCACTTGTGTGTTAAAGTAGTCAAACGTTTAGTATTCAGTCCCATATTCCTAGCACGCAATGACTACATCAAGCTTACAAACTTGTTGGATGCATTTGCTGTTTGCTTTTGTTGTATTCGGGGCGGCAGGGTAGCCTAGTGGTTAGAGCGTGGTTAGATATGTTTCTAAGCACTTCTACATTAATGTGGATGTTACCATGGCTACGGATAATCCTGAATGAATCGTGAATAATTACGAGTGAGAAAGACACAAAGATCATACCTCCAAGACATGCTAACCTCGCACCATTACAATAACAGGGGAGGTTAGCATATCATACCTCCAAGACATGCTAACCTCTCACCATTACAGTAACAGGGGAGGTTAGCATTTTATATCATACCCCCAAGACATGCTAACCTCTCACCAATACAATAACAGGGGAGGTTAGCATTTTATATCATACCTCCAAGACATGCCAACCTCTCACCAATACAATATCAGGGGAGGTTAGCATTTTATATCATACCCCTAAGTTATGCTAACCTCTCACCATTGCAGTAACAGGGGAGGTTAGCATGTTATATCATACCCCCAAGACATGCTAACCTCTCACCATTACAATAACAGGGGAGGTTAGCATATCATACCTCCAAGACATGCTAACCTCTCACCATTGCAGTAACAGGGTAGGTTAGCATATCATACCTCCAAGACATGCTAACCTCTCACCATTGCAGTAACAGGGTAGGTTAGCATATCATACCTCCAAGACATGCTAACCTCTCACCATTACAATAACAGGGGAGGTTAGCATATCATACCTCCAAGACATGCTAACCTCTCACCATTGCAGTAACAGGGGAGGTTAGCATATCATACCTCCAAGACATGCTAACCTCTCACCATTGCAGTAACAGGGGAGGTTAGCATTTTTGGGGTGTATGATATTTGTACGTCTAACTTTCTGATTCATCTTTATTTACCATTAATTTCTATTGGACACAAAATAATCTGAAACGCAACCAAAACAAACAGCATCCAACAAGTTTGTAGAATCATACGTTTCATGTAATCAAATTATAGTGCTGAATACAACAGGTGTAATAGACCTCACAGTGAAATACTGAATACAACAGGTGTAATAGACCTCACAGTGAAATGCTTACTGACAAGCCCTTAACCAACAATGTTTTAAGAAGTTTTAAGAAAAATAAGTGTTCAGTAAAAAATAATAAACGTAAGCAGTAACCCAGCAGTAAAATAACAAGCGAGGCAAAATACAGGGGGTACCGGTACAGAGTCAATATGGAGGCTATATACAGGGGGTACCGGTACAGAGTCAATGTGGAGGCTATATACAGGGGGTACCGGTACAGAGTCAATGTGGAGGCTATATACAGGGTATTACGGTACAGAGTCAATGTGGAGGCTATATACAGGGGGTACCGGTACAGAGTCAATGTGGAGGCTATATACAGGGGGTACCGGTACAGAGTCAATGTGGAGGCTATATACAGGGTGTTACGGTACAGAGTCAATGTGGAGGCTATATACAGGGTGTACCGGTACCCCCTGTATATAGTCTCCACATTGACTCTGTACCGGTGGAGACTATATACAGGGGGTACCGGTACAATGTGAAGACTATATACAGGGGGTACCGGTACAGAGTCAATGTGGAGGTTATATACAGAGGGTACCGGTACAGAGTCAATGTGGAGGCTATATACAGGGGGTACCGGTACAGAGTCAATGTGGAGGCTATATTCAGGGTATTACGTTACAGAGTCAATGAGGAGACTATATACAGGGGATACCGGTACAGAGTCAAAGGGGGCACCAGTTAGTCGAGGTAATTGAGGTAATATGTACATGTAGGTAGAGTTAAAGTGACTATGCACAGATAATTAACAGAGTAGCAGCAGCGTAAAAGATGGGTCTGTGTAGCCCTTTGATTATTTGTTCATGAGTCTTATGGCTTGGGGGTAGAAGCTATTAACAAGCCTTTTGGACCTAGAGTTGGCGCTGGAGTCTGACAATTTTTAGGTCCTTCCTCTGACGGGTATAGATGTCCTGGATGTACTGGGCTGTACGCACTACCCTCTGTAGTGCCCTGTGGTCGGAGGCCAGGCAGTTGCCATATCAGGCAGTGATGCAACCAGTCAGGATGCTCTCGATGGTGCAGCTGGTAGAACCTTTAGAGGATCTGAGGACCCATGCCAAATCTTTTCAGTCTCCTGACTGGGAATAGGTTTTGTCGTGCCCTCTTCACAACTGTCTTGGTGTGCTTGGACCATGTTTGTTAGTTGGTGATGTGGAACCAAGGAACTTGAAGCTCTTAACATGCTCCACTGCAGCCCCGGCGATGAGAATGGGGGTGTGCTCTGTCCTCCTTTTCCTGTAGTCAACAATCATCTCCTTAGTCTTGATCACATTGAGGAAGAGGTTGTTATCCTGGCACCACACTGCCAGGTCTCTGACCTGCTCCCTATAGGCTGTCTCGTCGTTGTCGGTGATCTAGCCTACCACTGGTGTGTCACAAGCACACTTAACGATGGTGTTGAATTCGTACCTGGCCGTGCAGTCATGAGTGAACAGGGAGGGAGTACATGCGGGGACTGAGCATGTACCCCTGAGAGGCCCCTGTGTTAAGGATCAGCGTGGCAGATGTGCTGTTACATACCCTTACCACCTGGGAGTGACCGTCAGGAAGTCCAGGATCCAGTTGCAGAGGGAGGTGTTTCGTCCCAGAGTCCTTAACTTAGTGATGAGCTTTGAGGGCATCATGGTGTTGAATGCTGAGCTGTAGTTAATGAATAGCATTCTCACATAGGTGTTCCTTTTGTCCAGGTGGGAAAGGGCCGTGTGGAGTGCAATAGAGACTGTATCATCTGTGGATCTGTCGGGGTGGTATGCAAATTGGAGTGGGTCTAGGGTGCCTGGAATAATGGTGTTGATGTGAGCCATGACCAGCCTTTCAAAGCACTTCATGGCTACAGATGTGAGTGCTACGGGTCGGTAGTCATTTAGGCAGGTTACCTTAGTGTTCTTGGGCACAGGGACTATGGTGGTCTGCTTGAAACATGTTGCTATTAGACTCAGACAGGGACAGGTTGAAAAAGTCAATGAAGACTTGCCAGTTGGTCAGCACATGCTCAGAGTACACGTCCTGGTAATCCGTCTGGCCCTGCGGCCTTGTGAATGTTGACCTGTTTACAGGTCTTACTCACATCAGCTGCGGAGAGCGTGATCACACAGTCGTCCCAAACAGCTTATGCTCTCATACGTGTTTCAGTGTTACTTGCATCGAACCGAGCATAGAAGTAATTTAGCTTGTCTGGTAGGCTCGTGTCACTGGGCAGCTCTCGGCTGTGCTTCCCTTTGTAGTCTGTAATAGTTTGCAAGCCCTGCCATATCTGATGAGCATCGAAGCCGGTGTAGTACGATTCAATCATAGTCCTGTATTGACAAGGTGTTCGATGGTTCATCTGAGGACATAGCAGGATTTATTATAAGCTTCCGGGTTAGAGTCACGCCCCTTTAAAGCGGCAGCTCTACCCTTTAGCTCAGTGTGGATGTTGCCTGTTCTCCATGGCTTCTGTTTGGGGTATGTACGTATGGTCACTGTGGGGAAGGCGTCATCGATGCACTTATTAATAAAGCCAGTGACTGATGTGGTGTACTCCTTAATGCCATCGGAAGAATCCCTGAACAAATTTCAATCTGCTAGCAAAACAGTCCTGTAGTTTAGCATCTGCTTCATCTGACTACTTTTTTTATTGACTGAGTCGCTGGTGCTTCCTGCTTTAGTTTTTGCTTGTAAGCAGGAATTAGGATGGAATTATGGTCAGATTTGCCAAATGGAGGGTGAGGGAGAGCTTTGTATGCGTCTCTGTGTGTGTGGAGTAAAGGTGGTCCAGAGTTTTCTTTCCCTCTGGTTGCACATTTAACATGCTGATAGAAATGAGGTAAAACAGATTCAAGTTTCCTTTCATTAAAGTCCGCGGCCACTAGGTGCGCCCCCTCTGGATAAGTGTTTTCCTGTTTGCTTATGGCCGTATTTAGCTCATTGGTCTTAGTGGCAGCATCGGTTTGTGGTGGTAAATAGACGGCTACAAATAATATAGATAAACTCACTTGGTAAATAATGTGGTCTACAGCTTATCATCAGAAACTCTACCTCAGGCGAGCAAAACCTCAAGACCTCCTTAGATTTCGTGCACCAGCAGTTGTTTACAAATATACATAGACCTCCGCCCCGTGTCTTACCAGAGGCCGGTGGTCTATCCTGCCGATAGAGTGTTTAACCTGCCAGCTGTATGTTATTCATTTCTTCGTTTAGCCACGACTCGGTGAAACATAAGGTATTCCAGTCCCGTTGCTAGGATAAACGTGATTGTAGTTCGTCTATTTTATTTTCCATTGATTGTACGTTGGTTAATAGGACCGATGGTAAAGGGAGATTAACCGCTCGCCGACGGATCCTTACAAGGCACCCAGACCTTCGTCCCCCGATATCTCCGTCTCTTTCTCCTGCGAATGATGGGGATGGGGGCCATGTCGGGCATCTGAAGTAAATCCTACCCGTCCGACTCGTTAAAGAAAAAGGTTTCCTCCAGTACGGGTTGAGTAATCGCTGTCCTGATATCTAGAAGCTCTTTTCAGTCACAAGACACGGTGGCAGAAACATTATGTTCAAGCTAAGTTAGCAAATAACGCAAAAAACACGCACAATGGCACAGTTGGTTAGGAGATCGTACAACGGCAGCCATCTCCCCCGGTGCCGAAACTCATTGCTTATGGAACCAAATACTAAACATTTGAGTATTACAAATATAAGTGAATTTGTCCGAAGATTTTTGGTCCTCTAAATTGAGGGGGGACTATGTACAAAAAGTGGTGTAATTTCTCAACGATTCACCCAATATGGATGAAAATACCCTCAAATTAGAGCTTGATATCTACACTTTGACCTCGTAGTAATTTTATCGTTTAAAATCCAAAGTGCTGGAGTACAGAGCCAAAATAACAACAAATAAATCACTGTCCCAATACTTTTGGAGAGCTCTGTATTATTGAATGAGTGTGTGTCTGTTCTATTTTTGACATGGTCAGTATTGTGATAACCAAACATGGAGGCAGCCAGAGGATCATTGAGGTGATGTCTTTTTCAGGGAATCAGATCTGTGTGTGTGTGAGGGGGGACTCCCAGGGAGAGGCTCCCAGGGAGAGGCAGGGGCCTGAGGGCAGATAGAGTGTAGGGTGGCTGGGTGAATCGGAGCCAGTCTCACACATTCCTGCTCCATGCCTGTATATGGCCATACACCAGGACCAGTCTGTCTCTATGATGTTTTCCTAATTCAATACAGCCAATCAAACGTTTAGAGGAAATTCAACTTGGCTTTGATGTCCATTCTGACAAGAATAGTTTCTCTGTTTTCATCCGTCTGTCTGACCTGCTGTAGTATCGTAGTATCTCTAGCGACTCTAGTTGTTTCATAGTAGAAACCCAGTTTCTAATAGAAACATTAAACTGGCTGTTATTGTGCTTTATGGTCCTCCAGCCACGGTCCTCTAGCCACGGTCCTCTAGCCATGGTCCTCTAGCCGAGGTCCTCTAGCCATGGTCCTCTAGCCGAGGTCCTCTAGCCGAGGTCCTCTAGCCGAGGTCCTCTAGCCGAGGTCCTCTAGCCGAGGTCCTCTAGCCGAGGTCCTCTAGCCGAGGTCCTCTAGCCGAGGTCCTCTAGCCGAGGTCCTGTAGCCGAGGTCCTGTAGCCACGGTCCTGTAGCCACGGTCCTCTAGCCACGGTCCTCTAGCCACGGTCCTCTAGCCACGGTCCTCTAGCCACGGTCCTCTAGCCACGGTCCTCTAGCCACGGTCCTCTTGCCATGGTTCTCATTAATAACATGGCTGTATAGAGGGGTACTGAGGGGCATCATTAATAGCATGGTTGTATAGAGGATATAACATGGTTGGATAGAGGATAGAGGGGTACTGAGGGGAATCATTAATAACATGGTTGGATAGAGGATAGAGGGGTACTGAGGGGAATCATTAATAACATGGTTGGATAGAGGGGTCCTGAGGGGCATCATTAATAACATGGTTGGATAGAGGGGTCCTGAGGGGCATCATTAATAACATAGTTGTATAGAGGGGTACTGAGGGGCATCATTAATAACATAGTTGTATAGAGGGGTACTGAGGGGCATCATTAATAGCATGGTTGTATAGAGGATATAACATGGTTGGATAGAGGATAGAGGGGTACTGAGGGGAATCATTAATAACATGGTTGTATAGAGGATAGAGGGGTACTGAGGGGCATCATTAATAACATGGTTGTATAGAGGGGGTACTGAGATGCATCATTAATAACATGGTTGTATAGAGGGGGTACTGAGATGCATCATTAATAACATGGTTGTATAGAGGGGTACTGAGGGGAATCATTAATAACATGGTTGTATAGAGGGGTACTGAGTGGCATCATTAATAACATGGTTGTATAGAGGGGTCCTGAGATGCATCATTAATAACATGGTTGTATAGAGGGGGCACTGAGGGGCATCATTAATAACATGGTTTGATAGAGGGGTACTGAGATGCATCATTAATAACATGGTTGTATAGAGGGGTACTGAGGGGCATCATTAATAACATGGTTGTATAGAGGGGTACTGAGGGGCATCATTAATAACATGGTTTGATAGAGGGGTACTGAGATGCATCATTAATAACATGGTTGTATAGAGGGGTATCATTAACATGGTTGTATAGAGGATAGAGGGGCACTGAGGGGCATCATTAATAACATGGTTGTATAGAGGGGTATCATTAACATGGTTGTATAGAGGGGGTACTGAGATGCATCATTAATAACATGGTTGTATAGAGGGGGTACTGAGATGCATCATTAATAACATGGTTGTATAGAGGGGTACTGAGATGCATCATTAATAACATGGTTGTATAGAGGGGTATCATTAACATGGTTGTATAGAGGGGGTACTGAGATGCATCATTAATAACATGGTTGTATAGAGGGGTACTGAGATGCATCATTAATAACATGGTTGTATAGAGGGGTACTGAGATGCATCATTAATAACATGGTTGTATAGAGGGGGTACTGAGATGCATCATTAATAACATGGTTGTATAGAGGGGTACTGAGATGCATCATTAATAACATGGTTGTATAGAGGGGGTACTGAGATGCATCATTAATAACATGGTTGTATAGAGGGGTACTGAGATGCATCATTAATAACATGGTTGTATAGAGGGGTACTGAGGGGCATCATTAATAACATGGTTTGATAGAGGGGTACTGAGATGCATCATTAATAACATGGTTTGATAGAGGGGTACTGAGGGGCATCATTAATAACATGGTTGTATAGAGGGGTACTGAGGGGCATCATTAATAACATGGTTGTATAGAGGGGTACTGAGGGGCATCATTAATAACATGGTTGTATAGAGGGGTACTGAGGGGCATCATTAATAACATGGTTGTATAGAGGGGTACTGAGGGGCATCATTAATAACATGGTTGTGTAGAGGATGGAGGGTTACTGAGGAGCATCATTAATAACATGGTTGTATAGAGGGGTACTGAGGGGCATCATTAATAACATGGTTTGATAGAGGGGCACTGAGGGGCATCATTAATAACATGGTTGTATAGAGGGGTACTGAGATGCATCATTAATAACATGGTTGTATAGAGGGGTACTGAGGGGCATCATTAATAACATGGTTGTATAGAGGGGTACTGAGGGGCATCATTAATAACATGGTTGTATAGAGGGGTACTGAGATGCATCATTAATAACATGGTTGTATAGAGGGGTATCATTAACATGGTTGTGTAGAGGATAGAGGGGCACTGAGGGCACTTACCCGACAGTCTGACCACCTCCATTATGACCCTGTTCCGTAGACTACAGTCTTACCACCTCCATTATGACTCTGTCCCCTAGGCTACAGTCTGACCACCTCCATTATGGCTCTTTCCCCTAGACTACAGTCTGACAACCTCCATTATGGCTCTGTTCCCTAGACTATAGTCTGACAACCTCCATTATGACTCTGTCCCCTAGACTACAGTCTGACCTTCTCCATTATGGCTCTGTCCCCTAGACTACAGTCTGACCTCCATTATGGCTCTGTCCACTAGACTACAGTCTGACCACCTCCATTATGGCTCTGTCCCCTAGACTACAGTCTGACCACCTCCATTATGGCTCTTTCCCCTAGACTATAGTCTGACCACCTCCATTATGGCTCTGTCCCCTAGACTACAGTCTGACCCTAACCCTAAAATACTCAGACCATTCAAAACCAAATTTGGGTATAGATTACTACAGAGGGAGAAACATGTCGGTCTCCTAGTCTACGGGCTGTGTTCATTACTACAGAGGGAGAAACACTGGCCAGCAGCTCTGTTCTCCTGTTGCATTGTGTGTCTGTCTGGCTAGTCATGTGTTACATCTAGTAACTGGTTTAGAGAGTAGAAGTGTCCGTCTGCTGTCTGCCTTAAAGGGATCACTAACATTTCCAAGACCTCTAGTAACCCCCCCCTCCCAACCCCCCAGGTATAAGGACTACAGAGAGCCTCCATGGTCAGCTGAAGCCTACCAGTTCTCTAAAACCTACTGGGCTGTCCTTGCTGCCAGACTGGCCTTCGTCATCCTGTTCCAGGTATAGTACCACAAATAGCAGGGACACTTATGAACATTTAAACAAGTATTGTATCAGGATATATTCTGTATGTACAGTACCACAAATATCAGGGACACCTATGAACATTTAAAAAGTACTTTAGTCAGGAGATATTCTGTATGTACAGTACTAGTCAAAGGTTTGGACACCTACTAGCCACCCTTTGCCTTGATGACAGCTTTGCAAACTCTTGGCGTTCTCTCAACCAACTTCACCTGGAATGCTTTTCCAACATTCTTGAAGGAGTTCCCACTTTTGCTGAACACTTGTTGGCTACTTTTCCTTCACTCTGCAGTCCATCTCATCCCATACCATCTCTATTGGGTTGAGGTCAGGTGATTGTGGAGGCCACGTCATCTGATCACTCTCCTTCTTGGTCAAATAGCCCTTACACAGCCTGGAGGTGTGTTGGGTCATTGTCCTGTTGAAAAACAAATGATAGTCCCACTGAACACAAACCAGATGGGATTGAGCATCGTTGCAGAATGCTGTGGTAGCCATGTTGGTTAAGTGTGCCTTGAATTCTAAGTCAATCACTGACCGTATCACCAGCAAAGCACCATCACACCTCCTCCTCCATGCTTCACGGAGGGAACCACACATGCGGAGATCATTGGTTCACCTACTCTGCGTCTCCCAAAGACACGGCGGTTGGAACCAAAAATCTCAAATCTGGACTCATCACACCAAAGGACAGATTTCAATCAGTCTGATGTCTATTGCTCATGTGTTTTGGCCCAATCAAGTCTCTTCTTCTCATTGGTGTCCTTTAGTAGTTTTTTTTTTGCAGCAATGAGGGCCTGATTCACGCAGTCTCCTCTGAACGAATGATGTTGAGATGTGTCTGTTACTTGAACTCTGAAGCATTTATTTGGACTGCAGTCTGAGGCTGGTAACTGAGGCTGGTAACTGAGGCTGGTAACTGAGGCTGGTAACTGAGGCTGGTAACTGAGGCTGGTAACTGAGGCTGGTAACTGAGGCTGGTAACTGAGGCTGGTAACTGAGGCTGGTAACTGAGACTGGTAACTGAGACTGGTAACTGAGACTGGTAACTGAGACTGGTAACTGAGACTGGTAACTGAGACTGGTAACTGAGACTGGTAACTGAGGCTGGTAACTGAGGCTGGTAACTGAGGCTGGTAACTGAGGCTGGTAACTGAGACTGGTAACCTCTGCAGCAGAGGTAACTCTGTCTTCCTTTCCTGTGGTGGTCCTCATGAGAGCCAGTTTCGTAGAGCTTGATGGTTTTTGCGACTGCATTTGAAACTTTCAAAGTTCTTGACATTTTCCGGATTAACTGACCTTCATGTCTTAAAGTAATGATGGACTGTCTTTTCTCTTTGCTTATTTGAGCTGTTCTTGCCATAATATGGACTTGGTCTTTTACCAAATAGGGCTATCTTCTGTATACCACCCCTACCTTGTCACAACAAAACTGATTGTCTCAAACGTATTAAGGAAAGAAGTTCCACAGGTGAACTTTTAACAACACCTGTTAATTGAAATGCATTCCAGGTGACTACCTCATGAAGCTGGTTGAGAAAATGCCAGAGTGTGCAAAGCTGTCATCAAGGGCAAGTGTGGCTATTTCGAAGAATCTGAAATACTTTTTGGTTACTACATGATCCCATATGTGTTATTTCATAGTTTTGATGTCTTCACTATTATTCTACAATGTAGAAAATTGTAAATAAATAAATAAATAAACTTGAATGACTAGGGTTGTCCAAACTGTTGACTGGTACTGTATGTAATATCAAACTGACTCTGGAACAGTTACCTGGTACTGTATATAATATCAAACTGACTCTGGAACAGTTACCTGGTACTGTATGTAATATCAAACTGACTCTGGAACAGTTACCTGGTACTGTATGTAATATCAAACTGACTCTGGAACAGTTACCTGGTACTGTATGTAATATCAAACTGACTCTGGAACAGTTACCTGGTACTGTATGTAATATCAAACTGACTCTGGAACAGTTACCTGGTACTGTATGTAATATCAAACTGACTCTGGAACAGTTACCTGGTACTGTATGTAATATCAAACTGACTCTGGAACAGTTACCTGGTACTGTATATAATATCAAACTGACTCTGGAACAGTTACCTGGTACTGTATGTAATATCAAACTGACTCTGGAACAGTTACCTGGTACTGTATGTAATATCAAACTGACTCTGGAACAGTTACCTGGTACTGTATGTAATATCAAACGGACTCTGGAACAGTTACCTGGTACTGTATGTAATATCAAACTGACTCTGGCACAGTTACCTGCTACTGTATGTAATATCAAACTGACTCTGGAACAGTTACCTGGTACTGTATGTAATATCAAACTGACTCTGGAACAGTTACCTGGTACTGTATGTAATATCAAACTGACTCTGGCACAGTTACCTGGTACTGTATGTAATATCAAACTGACTCTGGAACAGTTACCTGGTACTGTATGTAATATCAAACGGACTCTGGAACAGTTACCTGGTACTGTATGTAATATCAAACTGACTCTGGCACAGTTACCTGGTACTGTATGTAATATCAAACGGACTCTGGAACAGTTACCTGGTACTGTATGTAATATCAAACTGACTCTGGAATAGTTACCTGGTTCAATGATCAGTGTGGTTGGACAACTGTGGTTGCAGTGTGGTTGGACAACTGTGGTTGCAGTGTGGTTGGACCACTGTGGTTGCAGTGTGGTTGGACCAATGATCAGTGTGGTTGGACCACTGTGGTTGCAGTGTGGTTGTATTTTAGTCACAGTGGAGCATTTATCAGATGATTCAGTACATCACCAACCAGTTTAACAAACTCCTGTCTTCTGTTGTCACTTTGTGCTACATCCTTCCTTCAACCTCCACCCTGACGTCCATGACGCTGTCTCCATCAGAACCTGGTGATGTTCCTGAGCCTGCTGGTTGCCTGGGTGATCCCAGACGTACCGAAGAACATCAGTGAGCAGCTGAAGAGAGAGAAGACTCTGCTGGTGGACGTGTTCCTCCGGGAGGAGAAGGAGAAGTTCCACCTCCTCCAGAGCCTCTTTTCCTCCAAGGACCTGCCCAGCCAGGGTCACCCCGACACGGCCCACTTCCGTACTCTACCCCTAGGCCTCTCTCAGGGCCTAGGCCAGCCCCCGGGCGGAGAGGGAGGGGAATCCCGGGTGAGATGCAGGGCTGCCAGTTTCAGCCAGTTCACCAGACAGATGTCCATGTCTCCTAGCAACAACGCAGGCCGACAGATGTCCATGTCTCCTAGCAACGACGCAGCCCGACACACAGCGGTCTGACACGCTGCTGTAGCGGTTGGATACAAACGATCTTTATCCCCACAGGAGAAGTTCAGACACTAGTGTGGTAGCTACATGGAGTCTGAATGCTCCTCTGTATCTCTCACCCATGTAGACTTGGTGTTCTCTTTCTGAAGCAGTGTGATGCTGGAACATACTGATCATGGATTTGTTCTTCTGGCCGGATAATCTACATATTCTTGACCATTGTATGTTAATCTGCATGATGAGAAGTGACTGTATAGTTCCCTTAAGGAAAAACACCTTCAGCCTGACGGTCTTCTCTGAGAGAGCTTCCCATGTCTGGAACACACATGGAGCTGCTGTTTACGGTACCTTCACCAATAACCTAAAGACATGGCTAACGGACAGTCAGGTGTGTCAACACCATCCCCAGCTGTGTAGACCTGCATGTTGTCTGCTATACAGTGTTGGCTCTTTTTCTGTCATGCTGTTTGGTTGCTTTTTGTGTTGTTGCTTTCTGTCTGTGTTAAGTGTTACTGGTCATATGTTGCTCTGTCTGTCTGTCTGTGTCTCTGTCTGTGTGTTACAGGTCATATGTTGCTCTGTCTGTCTGTGTCTCTGTCTGTCTGTGTGTTACAGGTCATATGTTGCTCTGTCTATGTTACTGGTTATATGTTGCTCTGTCTGTCTGTGTCTGTCTGTCTGTGTGTTACAGGTCATATGTTGCTCTGTCTATGTTACTGGTTATATGTTGCTCTGTCTGTCTGTGTCTCTGTCTGTCTGTGTGTTACAGGTCATATGTTGCTCTGTCTATGTTACTGGTTATATGTTGCTCTGTCTGTCTGTGTCTCTGTCTGTCTGTGTGTTACTGGTTATATGTTGCTCTGTCTGTCTGTGTTAAAAAGTGTTACTGGTCATATGTTGCTCTGTCTGTGTTACTGGTCATATGTTGCTCTGTCTGTGTTACTGGTTATATGTTGCTCTGTCTGTGTTACTGGTTATATGTTGCTCTGTCTGTGTTACTGGTTATATGTTGCTCTGTCTGTGTTACTGGTTATATGTTGCTCTGTCTGTGTTACTGGTTATATGTTGCTCTGTCTGTGTTACTGGTTATATGTTGCTCTGTCTGTGTTACTGGTTATATGTTGCTCTGTCTGTGTTACTGGTTATATGTTGCTCTGTCTGTGTTACTGGTTATATGTTGCTCTGTCTGTGTTACTGGTTATATGTTGCTCTGTCTGTGCTTATTGTCTGTCTGTATTGTTATTGGATTTGTTTTTAATAACCTTCCCAGGGACTCTGGTTGAAAATGATCCAGCTGGCTAAAACCATCACCTTTACAGAAATGTTGATAAATGTGTACTGTTCCTGTAAAAAATAAAACTTAAGAATAATAATTAAAAGGACTGGGTAATGTACAGAATATCAAGGTCCAGAGTGTATAACTGGGTAATGTACATGTTGAGGTTCAGAGTGTATAACTGGGTAATGTACATGTTGAGGTTCAGAGTGTATAACTGGGTAATGTACATGTTGAGGTCCAGAGTGTATAACTGGGTAATGTACATGTTGAGGTTCAGAGTGTATAACTGGGTAATGTACATGTTGAGGTTCAGAGTGTATAACTGGGTAATGTACATGTTGAGGTTCAGAGTGTATAACTGGGTAATGTACATGTTGAGGTTCAGAGGTGTATAACTGGGTAATGTATAGAATATCAAGGTCCAGAGTGTATAACTGGGTAATGTACATGTTGAGGTTCAGAGTGTATAACTGGGTAATGTACATGTTGAGGTTCAGAGTGTATAACTGGGTAATGTACATGTTGAGGTCCAGAGTGTATAACTGGGTAATGTACATGTTGAGGTTCAGAGTGTATAACTGGGTAATGTACATGTTGAGGTTCAGAGTGTATAACTGGGTAATGTACATGTTGAGGTTCAGAGTGTATAACTGGGTAATGTACATGTTGAGGTTCAGAGGTGTATAACTGGGTAATGTATAGAATATCAAGGTTCAGAGTGTATAACTGGGTAATGTACATGTTGAGGTCCAGAGTGTATAAATGGGTAATGTACATGTTGAGGTCCAGAGTGTATAACTGGGTAATGTACATGTTGAGGTTCAGAGTGTATAACTGGGTAATGTACATGTTGAGGTCCAGTGTGTATAACTGGGTAATGTATAGAATATCAAGGTTCAGAGTGTATAACTGGGTAATGTACATGTTGAGGTCCAGAGTGTATAAATGGGTAATGTACATGTTGAGGTTCAGAGTGTATAACTGGGTAATGTACATGTTGAGGTTCAGAGTGTATATCTGGGTAATGTACATGTTGAGGTTCAGAGTGTATAACTGGGTAATGTACATGTTGAGGTCCAGAGTGTATAACTGGGTACTGTACATGTTGAGGTTCAGAGTGTATAACTGGGTAATGTACATGTTGAGGTTCAGAGTGTATAACTGGGTAATGTACATGTTGAGGTCCAGAGTGTATAACTGGGTAATGTACATGTTGAGGTTCAGAGTGTATAACTGGGTAATGTACATGATGAGGTGTTAGCATCTTTCACATTTCACAGGTGTTGGCATCTTTCACATTTCACAGGTGTAAGCATCTTTCACATTTCACAGGTGTTAGCATCTTTCACATTTCACAGGTGTAAGCATCTTTCACATTTCACAGGTGTAAGCATCTTTCACATTTCACAGGTGTTAGCATCTTTCACATTTCACAGGTGTAAGCATCTTTCACATTTCACAGGTGTTAGCATCTCACGTTTCACAGGTGTTAGCATCTTTCACATTTCACAAGAGGAGGGGACATTTGGTCCATATTCTTGCCTGTAAAGAGAGGGTGGAGCTCTTTGTTCCGGTTCATTCCATCTCTTCTCTTAAAGCCCATGTAGTTGTTGAAAGTGTATTTTTAAATCATCATCATTGTACGGCTAATAAATCACTGTATTTCCTGAAAATAACATAAAATATATTTTGGTCATTTATTTCCCCGAGCCTCATTTTGCCATTGAAATGCTCAGTCTGATCATGTGGCCGTGTTGATACAAATGTAATGTACAGAGCCCTGATTGGCAGATAGGATGGTCCAGACTTGGGTTTCCCAAACTCGGTGCTGGGGCCCCTTGGGTGGACCTTTTGCTCTGTCCCCCAGCACTACTCCGCTGATTCAGATAATCACAGCTTGATGATGAGTTGGTTATTTGAATCAGCTGTGTAGTTCAAAAACCAAAGTGTGCACCTAGGGGGGGAGGCCCCAGGGCTGAGTTTGGGAACCCATGATCTAGACTTTAGAATCTACCCGCTTACCCCTTCAAAGTAGGTGGAGACATATCAGAGGAGACATTAATTAATTGGGGAGAACAGGCTCGTGTTCATGACTGGTATGGATAACTGGTATGGTATCAAACACGTTTTCCATGTGTTTGATGCCATTACATTCACTCTGACCATTATTATGAGCCATCCTCCCCTCAGCAGCCTCCTGTGATGCATATTCAAATAGAATATGACTGGTCGTTTGTCAGAATAACCAGATCAGATTGTGATGTCATGACCGGGGCCAAAAACTCCATGCCTGAAATTACAGGCATTTATTTCAGAAAGCCCTTTCCCAAAAAAAAGGTATTATCATTATTTTCACAATCTGAGTGTTGTATGTCTTAAAACAACACTGGGAACAATTTGGACGGCACTGCTTCTTTAACCCTCTACTGCAGTGGTTCTGTAACCTTCTACTGCACTGCCTATTTATCCTTCTACTGCAGTGGTTCTGTAACCTTCTACTGCACTGCCTATTTATCCTTCTACTGCAGTGGTTCTGTAACCTTCTACTGCACTGCCTCTTTATCCTTCTACTGCAGTGGTTCTGTAACCTTCTTCTGCACTGCCTCTTTATCCTTCTACTGCAGTGGTTCTGTAACCTTCTACTGCACTGCCTCTTTATCCTTCTACTGCAGTGGTTCTGTAACCTTCTACTGCAGTGGTTCTGTAACCTTCTACTGCAGTGGTTCTGTAACCTTCTACTGCAGTGGGCTAAATCAGGGCCACACAGAGTAATGTAACCTCCTACTGCAGTGGGCTAAATCAGGGCCACACAGAGGTCTGTGACCTTCTACTGCAGTGGGCTAAATCAGGGCCACCCAGAGTTATGTGACCTTCTACTGCAGTGGGCTAAATCAGGGCCACACAGAGGTATGTAACCTTCTACTGCAGTGGGCTAAATCAGGGCTACACAGAGGTCTGTAACCTTCTACTGCAGTGGGCTAAATCAGGGCCACACAGAGTTATGTGACCTTCTACTGCAGTGGGCTAAATCAGGGCCACACAGAGGTATGTAACCTTCTACTGCAGTGGGCTAAATCAGGGCCACACAGAGGTCTGTAACCTTCTACTGCAGTGGGCTAAATCAGGGCCACACAGAGGTATGTAACCTTCTACTGCAGTGGGCTAAATCAGGGCCACACAGAGGTCTGTAACCTTCTACTGCAGTGGGCTAAATCAGGGCCACACAGAGGTCTGTAACCTTCTACTGCAGTGGGCTAAATCAGGGCCACACAGAGGTCTGTAACCTTCTACTGCAGTGGGCTAAATCAGGGCCACACAGAGGTCTGTAACCTTCTACTGCAGTGGGCTAAATCAGGGCCACACAGAGGTCTGTAACCTTCTACTGCAGTGGGCTAAATCAGGGCCACACAGAGTAATGTAACCTTCTACTGCAGTGGGCTAAATCAGGGCTACACAGAGGTATGTAACCTTCTACTGCAGTGGGCTAAATCAGGGCCACACCGAGTTATGTGACCTTCTACTGCAGTGGGCTAAATCAGGGCTACACAGAGGTATGTAACCTTCTACTGCAGTGGGCTAAATCAGGGCCACACAGAGGTCTGTAACCTTCTACTGCAGTGGGCTAAATCAGGGCCACACAGAGGTCTGTAACCTTCTACTGCAGTGGGCTAAATCAGGGCCACACAGAGGTCTGTAACCTTCTACTGCAGTGGGCTAAATCTAATTCTACTGCTTTTAGTTTAGTTTATTAATTCAACCATTTTTAAAAACAAGAACACATAAAACTTGAAAAACCCAGCCCTCTAACATCATAGTGGATTAAACCTGTCAGAAGAACCCATCCCTGTAACATCAGTGGATTAAACCTATCAGAACAACCCAGCCCTGTAACATCATAGTGAATTAAACATGTCAGAAGAACCCATCCCTGTAACATCATAGTGGATTAAACCTATCAGAACAACCCAGCCCTGTAACATCATAGTGGATTAAACCTATCAGAACAACCCAGCCCTGTAACATCATAGTGGATTAAACCTGTCAGAAGAACCCAGCCCTGTAACATCATAGTGGATTAAACCTATCAGAACAACCCAGCCCTGTAACATCATAGTGGATTAAACCTGTCAGAACAACCCAGCCCTGTAACATCATAGTGGATTAAACCTATCAGAACAACCCAGCCCTGTAACATCATAGTGGATTAAACCTGTCAGAAGAACCCAGCCCTGTAACATCATAGTGGATTAAACCTGTCAGAAGAACCCAGCCCTGTAACATCATAGTGGATTAAACCTGTCAGAAGAACCCAGCCCTGTAACATCATAGTGGATTAAACCTATCAGAACAACCCATCCCTGTAACATCACAGTGGATTAAACCTGTCAGAAGAACCCAGCCCTGTAACATCATAGTGGATTAAACCTGTCAGAACAACCCAGCCCTGTAACATCATAGTGGATTAAACCTATCAGAACAACCCAGCCCTGTAACATCATAGTGGATTAAACCTATCAGAACAACCCAGCCCTGTAACATCATAGTGGATTAAACCTATCAGAACAACCCAGCCCTGTAACATCATAGTGGATTAAACCTATCAGAACAACCCAGCCCTGTAACATCATAGTGGATTAAACCTGTCAGAAGAACCCAGCCCTGTAACATCATAGTGGATTAAACCTATCAGAACAACCCAGCCCTGTAACATCATAGTTAATGAAACCTGTCAGAACAACCCAGCCCTGTAACATCATAGTGGATTAAACCTGTCAGAACAACCCAGCCCTGTAACATCATAGTTAATGAAACCTACAGTAAATTCGTAAACTATTCAGACCCTTTGACTTTTTCCATATTTTGTGACATTACACCCTTAATCTAAAATTAAAGGTGTAGTGTCTTCATCAATCTAGAGACACTATCCCATAATCACAATGCAAAAACAGCTTTTAAGAAATTTTAGCACATTTAAATAAAAAATAAAAAAGATACCTTATTTACGTCAGTATTTAGACCCTTTTCTATGAGACTTGAAATTGATCTCAGGTGCATCCTGTTTCCATTGATCATCCTTGAGATGTTTCTACAACTTCATTGGAGTCCACCTGTGGTAAATTCAATTGATTGGACACAGTTGACAGTGCATGTCAGAGAAAAAACCAAGCCATCTGTAGAGCTCCGAGACACGATTGTGTCGAGGCACAGATCTGGGGAAAGGAACCAAAAAATGTCTGCAACATTAAAGGTCTCCAAGATCACAGTGGCCTCCATCATTCTTAAATGGAAGAAGTTTGGAACCACCAAGACTCTTCCTAGAGCTGGCCGCCCGGCCAAACTGAGCAATCGGGGGAGAAGGGCCTTGGTCAGAGAGGTGACCAAGAACCCGATGGTCACTCTGACAGAGCTCCAGAGTTCCTCGGTGGAGATGGGAGAACCTTCCAGAAGGACAACCATCTCTGCAGCACTCCACCAATCAGGTCTTTATGGTAGAGTGGACAAAAGAAAAGCCACTCCTCAGTAAAAGGCACGTGACAGCTCGCTGGGAGTTTGCCAAAAGGAATCTAAAGAACTCAGACCATGAGAAACAAGATTCTCTGGTCTGATGAAACCAAGATCTAACTCTGAAAATAGCTGTGCAGCAACGCTCCCCATCCAAGCTGACAGAGCTTGAGAGGATCTGCAGAGAAGAATGGGAGAAACTCCCCAAACACAGGTGTGGCAAGCTTAGCATCATACCCAAGAAGACTTAAGGCTGTAATCTCTACCAAAGGTGCTTCAACAAAGTACTGAGTAAAGGGTCTGAATAGTTGTTCTTGCTTTTTCATTATGGAGTATTGTGTGTAGATTTAAAACAATTTAATCAATTTTAGAATAAGGTTGTAACGTAACAAAATGTGGAGAAAGTCAATTAGTCTGAATACTTTTCGAATGCCCTGTATCTGACCCAGATGACAGCAGAACAGAGAAGGAGCAGAACAGGATAATGTAAGGAGAGCCTGTGTTCTGAAGTCATAAACAGCCACCAGGCTGCACTTTCACAGGGTGTCATGTGTTGGCTACACCTCTACATTCCCCTATTGTGTGCGTGTGTGCGTGCGTGCTTAAGCCCAGCCTGTGGCACATTCCTGAACCGGCTCCACAAAACTTCGATGAACTGATTTGTCTCAGGTGATGTTTACTATGTCTCTCTCTCTCTCTTTCTCTCAATTCAAATTCAATTTAAGGGGCTTTATTGGCATGGGGGACATATGTTAACATTGCCAAAACAAGTGAAATAGATAATAAACAAAAGTGAAATAAACTATCAAAATGAACAGTAAACATTACACTCACAGAAGTTCCAAAATAATAGAGACATTTCAAATGTCATTATGGCTAGATACAGTGTTGTAACGAAATGCAAATAGTTAAAGTACAAAAGGGAAAATAAATAAGCATAAATATGGGTTGTATTTACAATGGTGCTTGTTCTTCACTGGTTGCCCTTTTCTTGTGGCAACAGGTCACAATTCATGCTGCTGTGATGACACACTGGTATTTCACCCAGTAGATATGGGAGTTTATCAAAATTGGCTTTGTTTTCTAATTATTTGTGGATCTGTGTAATCTGAGGGATATATGTGTCTCTAATATGGTCATACATTTGGCAGGAGGTTAGGAAGTGAGCACATAGCCTGTCTCCCTTGAGAGTCAGGTCTCCCTACGACAGCCTTTCTCAATAGCAAGGCTATGCTCACTGAGTCTGTACAGTCAAAAATATGTCCTTCATTTTGGGTCAGTCAAAGTGGTCAGGTATTCTGCTGCTGTGTACTCTCGGTTTAGGGCCAAATAGCATTCTAGTTTGCTCTGTTTTTTGTTAGTTCTTTCCAATGTGTCAAGTAATTAACTGAGTTTTCTCATGATTTGGTTGGGTCTAATTGTGCTGCTGTCCTGGGGCTCTGTGGGTCTGTTTGTGTTTGTGAACAGAGCCCCAGGACCAGCTTGCTTAGGGGACTCTTCTCCAGGTTCATCTCTCTGTAGGTGATGGCTTTGTCATGGAAGGTTTGGGAATCGCTTCCTTTTAGGTGGTTATAGAATTGAACGGCTCTTTTCTGGATTTTAATAATTAGCGAGAATTAGCCTAATTCACTGCATGTATTATTTGGTGTTTTACGTTGTACACAGAGGATATTTTTTGCAGAATTATGCATGCATTCTCAATTTGGTGTTTGTCCCATTTAGTGAATTGTTGGTTGGTGAGCGGACCCCAGACCTCACAACCATAAAGGGCAATGGGTTCTATAACTGAGACAAGTATTTATATGTAGAATTTATGTTCCTTTCGATGGCGTAGAAGGCCCTTCTTACCTTGTCTCTCAGATGGTTCACAGCTGTGTGGAAGTTACCTGTGGCGTTGATGATTAGGCCAAGGTATGTATAGTCTTTTGTGTGCTCTAGGGCAACGGTGCCTATGTGGAATTTGTATTCGTGTTCCTGGTAACTGGACATTTTTGGAACAGCATTATTTTTGTCTTACTGAGATTCATTGTCAGGGCCCACGTCTGACATAATCTGTACAGAAGATCTAGGTGCTGCTGTAGGCCCTCCTTGGTTGGGGACAGAAGTCTGTATATTTAATCATTTCAGAACTTCATTCAATGTAATTGTTGAATGCAGTGGGATCTGGTCGTCTTTAATAGTTGATTCTAAGATTTATATTTGACCATGTACATGTTTTTGCTGTTTGTTCTTTGCTAAAGAGCCAATCAGATTGGAGAAGTGATTTATCCATACTTATCTGGTTTGGATAGATAACTCTTCATGTTGTTGTTTGTTTAGTGTTTTCCAATTTTCTTAGAAGTGTCTAGATTCTATGGATTTTTCAATTACATATAGCTGATTTCTGAAAAGCTGTTCCTTCTTTTTCTGTTTTGTTTTAGTGGTTCACTATAGTGAAGGTATAGGCTCAGGTTTTCTGGGTCTCTGTCTTTCTTATTGGGTCTTCATCAAACCATTTTTCATTGACTCTTTCTCTCTCTTTCCTTCTGTCTCTCCACCCCCCCCCCCCCCCCCCCCCCCATCAGGATTCATCTGAACAGAGTAATGGTTGGTTAGACAGGAGAGAGACCAGTATGTCATTCTCTAAATAGAGTTATTGTAATGGAGGGTTAGACAGGAGAGAGACCAGTATGTCATTCTCTGGATAGAGTTAGTGTAATGGAGGACAGGAGAGAGACCAGTATGTCATTCAATGGATAGAGTTAGTATAATGGAGGGTTAGACAGGAGAGAGACCAGTTTGCCATTCTCTGGATAGAGTTAGTGTAATGGAGGACAGGAGAGAGACCAGTATGTCATTCAATGGATAGAGTTAGTATAATGGAGGGTTAGACAGGAGAGAGACCAGTTTGCCATTCTCTAGATAGAGTTAGTTTAATGGAGGACAGGAGAGAGACCAGTATGTCATTCTCAGGATAGAGTTAATGTAATGGAGGACAGGAGAGAGACCAGTATGTCATTCTCTGGATAGAGTTAGTGTAATGGAGGACAGGAGAGAGACCAGTATGTCATTCAATGGATAGAGTTAGTATAATGGAGGGTTAGACAGGAGAGAGACCAGTTTGCCATTGTCTAGATAGAGTTAGTTTAATGGAGGACAGGAGAGAGACCAGTATGTCATTCTCAGGATAGAGTTAATGTAATGGAGGGTTAGACAGGAGAGAGATCAGTATATCATTCTCTGGACAGAGTTAGTGTAATGGAGGACACGAGAGAGACCAGTATGTCATTCTCTGGATAGAGTTAGTGTAATGGAGGACAGGAGAGAGATCAGTATGTCATTCTCTGGATAGAGTTAGTGTAATGGAGGACAGGAGAGAGACCAGTATGACATTCTCTGGATAGAGTTAGTATAATGGAGGGTTAGACCTAAGAGAGACCAGCATGTCATTCTCTAAATATAGTTATTATAATGGAGGACAGGAGCGAGACCAGTATGTCATTCTCTGGATAGAGTTATTGTAATGGAGGGTTAGACAGGAGAGAGACCAGTATGTCATTCTCTGGATAGAGTTAGTGTAATGGAGGACAGGAGAGAGACCAGTATGTCATTCAATGGATAAAGTTAGTATAATGGAGGACAGGAGAGAGACCAGTATGTCATTCTCTGGATAGAGTTAGTATAATGGAGGACAGGAGAGAGACCAGTATGTCATTCTCTGGATAGAGTTAGTATAATGGAGGACAGGAGAGAGACCAGTATGTCATTTTCTGGATAGAGTTAGTATAATGGAGGGTTAGACAAGAGAGAGACCAGTATGTCATTCTCTGGATAGAATTATTGTAATGGAGGACAGGAGAGAGACCAGTATGTCATTCTCTGGATAGATTTAGATTAATGGAGGACAGGAGAGAGACCAGTATGTCATTCTCTGGATAGAGTTAGTGTAATGGAGGACAGGAGAGAGACCAGTATGTCATTCTCTGGATAGAGTTAGTGTAATGGAGGGTTAGACAGGAGAGAGACCAGTATGTCATTGTCTGGATATAGTTATTGTAATGGAAGGTTAGACAGGAGAGAGACCAGTATGTCATTCTCTGGATAGAGTTAGTATAATGGAGGACAGGAGAGAGACCAGTATGTCATTCAATGGATAAAGTTAGTATAATGGAGGACAGGAGAGAGACCAGTATGTCATTCTCTGGATAGAGTTAGTATAATGGAGGACAGGAGAGAGACCAGTATGTCATTCTCTGGATAGAGTTAGTGTAATGGAGGACAGGAGAGAGACCAGTATGTCATTCTCTGGATAGAGTTAGTGTAATGGAGGGTTAGACAGGAGAGAGACCAGTATGTCATTCTCTGGATATAGTTATTGTAATGGAAGGTTAGACAGGAGAGAGACCAGTATGTCATTCTCTGGATAGAGTTAGTATAATGGAGGACAGGAGAGAGACCAGTATGTCATTCAATGGATAGAGTTAGTATAATGGAGGACAGGAGAGAGACCAGTATGTCATTCTCTGGATAGAGTTAGTATAATGGAGGACAGGAGAGAGACCAGTAATGTCATTCTCTGGATAGAGTTAGTGTAATGGAGGACAGGAGAGAGACCAGTATGTCATTCTCTGGATAGAGTTAGTGTAATGGAGGGTTAGACAGGAGAGAGACCAGTATGTCATTCTCTGGATAGAGTTAGTGTAATGGAGGGTTAGACAGGAGAGAGACCAGTATGTCATTCTCTGGATATAGTTAGTGTAATGGAGGACAGGAGAGAGACCAGTATGTCATTCTCTGGATAGAGTTAGTGTAATAGAGGACAGGAGAGAGACCAGTATGTCATTCTCTGGATAGAGTTAGTGTAATGGAGGACAGGAGAGAGACCAGTATGTCATTCTCTGGATAGAGTTAGTATAATGGAGGACAGGAGAGAGACCAGTATGTCATTCTCTGGATAGAGTTAGTGTAATGGAGGATTAGACAGGAGAGAGACCAGTATGTCATTCTCTGGATAGAGTTTGTATAATGGAGGACAGGAGAGAGACCAGTATGTCATTCTCTGGATAGAGTTAGTATAATGGAAGGTTAGACAGGAGAGAGACCAGTATGTCATTCTCTGGATAGAGTTAGTGTAATGGAGGACAGGAGAGAGACCAGTATGTCATTCTCTGGATAGAGTTAGTATAATGGAAGACAGGAGAGACCAGTATGTCATTCTCTGGATAGAGTTAGTGTAATGGAGGACAGGAGAGAGACCAGTATGTCATTCTCTGGATAGAGTTAGTGTAATGGAGGACAGGAGAGAGACAAGTATGTCATTCTCTGGATAGAGTTAGTGTAATAGAGGACAGGAGAGAGACCAGTATGTCATTCTCTGGATAGAGTTAGTGTAATGGAGGACAGGAGAGAGACCAGTATGTCATTCTCTGGATAGAGTTAGTGTAATAGAGGACAGGAGAGAGACCAGTATGTCATTCTCTGGATAGAGTTAGTGTAATGGAGGACAGGAGAGAGACCAGTATGTCATTCTCTGGGTAGAGTTAATGTAATAGAGGACAGGAGAGAGTGGTAGAATCTAACTGTAGCCCTCCACTTATGTTCCTTGTTCTAGAAACACACACACACACACACACTAGAGATGCAGACACACAAATAGAAACACAACAGTTACTCTTTCCTCTACTTTTATTCTGAAGTCAATATCATAAACACTACAGTGATGTACGCTTTTATTCTGAAGGCAGTATCATAAACACTACAGTGAAGTATGCTTTTATTCTGAAGTCAATATCATAAACACTACAGTGATGTACGCTTTTATTCTGAAGTCAATATCATAAACACTACAGTGAAGTACGCTTTTATTCTGAAGTCAATATCATAAACACTACAGTGAAGTATGCTTTTATTCTGAAGTCAATATCATAAACACTACAGTAATGTACGCTTTTATTCTGAAGTCAATATCATAAACACTACAGTGAAGTATGCTTTTATTCTGAAGTCAACATCATAAACACTACAGTGAAGTACGCTTTTATTCTGAAGTCAATATCATAAACACTACAGTGAAGTACGCTTTTATTCTGAAGTCAACATCATAAACACTACAGTGATGTACGCTTTTATTCTGAAGGGAATATCATAAACACTACAGTGAAGTATGCTTTTATTCTGAAGTCAATATCATAAACACTACAGTGAAGTACGCTTTTATTCTGAAGTCAACATCATAAACACTACAGTGATGTATGCTTTTATTCTGAAGGGAATATCATAAACACTACAGTGAAGTATGCTTTTATTCTGAAGTCAATATCATAAACACTACAGTGAAGTATGCTTTTATTCTGAAGTCAATATCATAAACACTACAGTGATGTACGCTTTTATTCTGAAGTCAATATCATAAACACTACGGTGACACAGTATATCTGGATGTTCTGACAAGCTCAGCCATTCAGGACAATTCAACAATGTTTTTGTGAAAGTCCCACCTCATTATTGGTGATGGTTCTGGCACTGATCTTAGTTACCGTAACATGTTCCAACCCAGTGTGTTAGTAAGCAACACAAGCAGCTTAGAGCTCTGGTTTAGTCCCAGCTACAGGTCCTGTTCTCTAGGTCTGTCCTCTGGGTGGAAGAGAGGGATCAGGTAGTTCAGAGCTCTGGTTTAGTCCCAGCTACAGGTCCTGTTCTCTAGGTCTGTCCTCTGGGTGGAAGAGAGGGATCTGGCAGTTCAGAGCTCTGGTTTAGTCCCAGCTACAGGTCCTGTTCTCTAGGTCTGTCCTCTGGGTGGAAGAGAGGGATCTGGCAGTTCAGAGCTCTGGTTTAGTCCCAGCTACAGGTCCTGTTCTCTAGGTCTGTCCTCTGGGTGGAAGAGAGGGATCTGGCAGTTCAGAGCTCTGGTTTAGTCCCAGCTACAGGTCCTGTTCTCTAGGTCTGTCCTCTGGGTGGAAGAGAGGGATTAGGTAGTTCAGAGCTCTGGATTAGTCTCAGCTACAGGTCCTGTTCTCTAGGTCTGTCCTCTGGGTGGAAGAGAGGGATTAGGTAGTTTAGAGCTCTGGATTAATCTCAGCTACAGATCCTGTTCTCTAGGTCTGTCCTCTGGGTGGAAGAGAGGGATCAGGTTGTTCAGAGCTCTGGATTAGTCCCAGCTACAGGTCCTGTTCTCTAGGTCTGTCCTCTGGGTGGAAGAGAGGGATTAGGTAGTTCAGAGCTCTGGATTAGTCTCAGCTACAGGTCCTGTTCTCTAGGTCTGTCCTCTGGGTGGAAGAGAGGGATTAGGTAGTTCAGAGCTCTGGATTAGTCCCAGCTACAGGTCCTGTTCTCTAGGTCTGTCCTCTGGGTGGAAGAGAGGGATCAGCGGTGAGATGGAGAAACAGACAAAGGATTGTGGTCTCCAAAGGAGACACCTGTTTCTCCCTTCCTCCTTTTCTCTCTATATCCCCCCTCTCCCTTTTTCCACCCCCCATTCTTTTCTCTCTCTCCCTCTCTCTCTGTCCATCAACATCTTTTGTCCTGGTCTCCTTTAAAGGTTCATCAAAGAGAACCAGGCACGCAGTTACTTTGGTGTGTCGTACGCCTAGGGACACACACACACACACACACACACACACACTCACACTCACACTCACACTCTGACAGGGCAGGCTAGTCTGTTTGCCAGGACACACCTAGATCTGAACACATATGCGTAAACAGACCCTACACACATCCATCAGACCTGGATTCCCCCTCCCCCTCCCCCAGCCCAGGGTCCATCAGACCTGGATCCCCCCTCCCCCAGCCCAGGGTCCATCAGACCTGGATCACCCCCCCAGCCCAGGGTCCATCAGACCTGGATCCCTCCCCCCTCCCCCAGCCCAGGGTCCATCTACTACTAATACAGCTCCTGTTACTAATACAGCTCCTACAGCTCCTATTACTAATACAGCTCCTATTACTAATACAGCTCCTACAGCTCCTATTACTAATACAGCTCCTATTACTAATACAGCTCCTACAGCTCCTATTATTAATACAGCTCCTATTATTAATACAGCTCCTATTACTAATACAGCTCCTATTACTAATACAGCTCCTATTACTAATACAGCTCCTATTACTAACACAGCTCCTATTACTAATACAGCTCCTATTGCTAATACAGCTCCTATTACTAATACAGCTCCTATTATTAATACAGCTCCTATTACTAATACAGCTCCTATTATTAATACAGCTCCTATTATTAATACAGCTCCTATTACTAATACTGCTCCTATTATTAATACAGAGAGATGACTATAGATCTATATAGTCTAGATCACTATAGATATATATACTGATTAGACGGGACAGGTTGTCTGTGAACTGGTTGTGAAATGGGTCTTTCCTGCAGGTCTAAGTTGTCTAGATCCTGGTAAGCAGCTGGTCCAGGGCTTGGCTGGACTCAGAGTCTGTCTGGAGGGACATCTCCTCTGCTAGCACACTCCTCTGGAAGTCCTGCAGGGAGAGAGACATCATCACACATGCTCAGATCACATCACTTCAGTGAATCTAATGGTGGCAAATCCCTGCTACTCCTGAACCACAGTATGGATAAATGGTACCAGTCTTTGGTACATAAACCCTCAATGTCCCTGCTACTCCTGAACCACAGTATGGATAAATGGTATCAGTCTTTGGTACATACACCCTCAATGTCCCTGCTACTCCTGAACCACAGTATGGATAAATGGTACCGGTCTTTGGTACATCAACCCTCAATGTCCCTGCTACTCCTGAACCACAGTATGGATAAATGGTATCGGTCTTTGGTACATAAACCCCCAATGTCCCTGCTACTCCTGAACCACAGTATGGATAAATGGTATCAGTCTTTGCACCCTGTAGGTTGGGTTCTGATACGTAAGTCCTAATGTTCATGTTTGAAACATTAAATGTGTTTCTAGATCTCCTAAAGCTGTTCTTTGATGTTAACCTGAGGTATGTCCATGTTGTCCTCACAGCTTTCGATCAGCTGCAAAGGTTCAAATTTATTTGACATGGTGTCAACCTCTAGGAATGAATAGGTGTGTGTGAGGTGTGTGTGAGCGAGCCGTTGTGTGTGTGTGTGTGTGTGTGTGTGTGTGTGTGTGTGTTACCCTGAAGCGACGGAGTCGTGCCAGTCTTTCTCTGAGTCTTTGTTCCTGAGTGGAGGCCAACTCTGCTACATGATGACGCCACAGCTGCTCCTTTTCCTGACACACACACACACACACACACACACACACACACACACACACACACAGGGGCATGTTACTCCTCTCTTCCCTCTTGATGGAAAGGGCTTGGTCTGACCCCTGACCTCTAAACCCTGACTCCTGACAGTTACATGCCTCAGCAGAGCCCGCCGGGATAGTGTTTCCTGTGTGTGTGTGTGGCTGCTGCACAGATAGAGTTCTACATCTGGAAACTGTTCAATCAGAAATGCTCCTACCTTGTAATCTCTCCAAACATGTTTTGGCAACTCGTCAACAAGGAAGGAAGGAAGGAAGGCAGGCAGGCAGGCAGGCAGGCAGGCAGGCAGGCAGGCTGGCTGGCTGGCTGGCTGGCTGGCTGGCTGGCTGGCTGGCTGGCTGGCTGGCTGGCTGGCTGGCTGGCTGGCTGGCTGGCTGGCTGGCTGGCTGGCTGGCTGGCTGGCTGGCTGGCTGGCTGGCTGGCTGGCTGGCTGGCTGGCTGGCTGGCTGGCTGGCTGGCTGGCTGGCTGGCTGGCTGGCTGGCTGGCTGGCTGGCTGGCTGGCTGGCTGGCTGGCTGGCTGGCTGGCTGGCTGGCTGGCTGGCTGGCTGGCTGGCTGGCTGGCTGGCTGGCTGGCTGGCTGGCTGGCTGGCTGGCTGGCTGGCTGGCTATTGAAGTGGCTTGTTGTATTTAGGTGTCTATGGTTGATAGATGAGAATGGCTGGAAATGAAACAAACATGATGGCCAAGGCCAGACACACTGTGTGACTTATGTAAGTCTGAAGCTCCATCAGTTTGTTGATACATGTGGTTGCAGGCAGCCAGTGATGCAGACAGCCAGTGATGTGGACAGTCAGTGATGTATAAAGCCTGTTATGTGGACAGTCAGTGATGTGGACAGCCAGTGATATATAAAGCCAGTGATCATTGTTGATACATGTGGTTCTATATAGAGAGAGAGTTCTGTCAGTCTGTAGCTCCATCAGTTTGTTGATACATGTGGTTGCAGGCAGCCAGTGATGCAGAGAGCCAGTGATGTGGACAGCCAGTGATGTATAAAGCCTGTTATGTAGACAGTCAGTGATATGTACAGCCAGTGATATATAAAGCCAATGATGTGGACAGTAAGTGATGTATAAAGCCAGTGATGTATAAAGCCAGTGATGTGGACAGTCAGTGATGTGGACAGCCAGTGATGTGGACAGCCAGTGATGCAGAGACACAGCGGAAGCAACCACAACAGCATGCTTGTTTCACATGCACCTATGCACAGACACAGCCTGTTAGAGAGTAGACTGCTCTCAGCTCGCAGCGTGTGTGAGTGTCTGCTGTGAGGCAGCAGCTCCAGCCCCGGGTCAGTTGTTTGGTTGAGGACAGGAACAGAGTCTCACAGTGAACCGTGCTAAACGACCATCGCTACGACGCAAATCACCTTCAGTTACTGCAGCCTGGCTTCATGGCAGTGTTGAGGGATGTGAGGTTATTAAAAGGCTCTATGTGTGTGTTACCTTCCTACTCTCCTCCAGGTCTCGGATTCTGTCCTGCTCCTGCTGCACTCGCTCCCGACGCCGCCGCACCTGGCAACCATAGGAAGCTACATCACAGGAACTTACATCACAGGAAGTTACATTGCACTGCTGCAGTTATGAACCAGTAAAATCAGAAAGGGCCAGAGAAAACCCCTAGTTTACGAAACCCAGTTAGGGTAATCTCAGGTAGATATCCACCCTCTCCTAGAGAGAGATAGAGGTATATACTCACCCTCTCCTAGAGAGATAGAGGTATATACTCACCCTCTCCTATAGAGATAGAGGTATATACTCACCCTCTCCTAGAGAGATAGAGGTATATACTCACCCTCTCCTAGAGAGATAGAGGTGGCTCTCAAGAGAAGACAGGCTATGTGCTCACTGCCCACAAAATGAGGTGGAAACTGAGCTGCACTTCCTAACCTCCTGCCCAAGGTATGACCATATTAGAGAGACATATTTCCCTCAGATTACACAGATCCACAAAGAATTCGAAAACGAATCCAAATTTGAAAAACTCCCATATCTACTGGGTGAAATTCCACAGTGTGCCATCACAGCAGCAAGATTTGTGACCTGTTGCCACGAGAAAAGGGCAACCAGTGAAGAACACACACCATTGTAAATACAACCCATATTTATGCTTATTTATTTTATCTTGTGTCCTTTAACCATTTGTACATTGTTAAAACACTGTATATATATATATATGACATTTGTAAAGTCTTTACTGTTTTGAAACCTCTGTATGTGTAATGTTTACTGTTAATTTTTGTTGTTTTTCACTTTATATATTCACTTTGTATGTTGTCTACCTCACTTGCTTTGGCAATGTTAACACATGTTTCCCATGCCAATAAAGCCCTTGAATTGAATTGAATTGAATTGAATAGAGGTAGATGTCCACCCTCTCCTAGAGAGATAGAGGTATATATTCACCCTCTCCTAGAGAGATAGAGGTATATACTCACCCTCTCCTAGAGAGATAGAGGTAGATGTCCACGCTCTCCTAGAGAGATAGAGGTAGATGTCCACCCTCTCCTAGAGAGATAGAGGTAGATGTCCACCCTCTCCTAGAGAGATAGAGGTATATATTCACCCTCTCCTAGAGAGATAGAGGTATATACTCACCCTCTCCTAGAGAGATAGAGGTAGATGTCCACGCTCTCCTAGAGAGATAGAGGTAGATGTCCACCCTCTCCTAGAGAGATAGAGGTATATATTCACCCTCTCCTAGAGAGATAGAGGTAGATGTCCACCCTCTCCTAGAGAGATAGAGGTATATATTCACCCTCTCCTAGAGAGATAGAGGTATATATTCACCCTCTCCTAGAGAGATAGAGGTATATACTCACCCTCTCCTAGAGAGATAGAGGTAGATGTCCACCCTCTCCTAGAGAGATAGAGGTAGATGTCCACCCTCTCCTAGAGAGAGAGGTAGATGTCCACGCTCTCCTAGAGAGAGAGATATAGGTATATATTCACCCTCTCCTAGAGAGAGAGAGATAGAGGTATATATTCACCCTCTCCTAGAGATAGAGGTAGATGTCCACGCTCTCCTAGAGAGAGAGATAGAGGTATATATTCACCCTCTCCTAGAGAGAGAGATAGAGGTAGATACTCACCCTCTCCTAGAGAGATAGAGGTAGATGTCCACGCTCTCCTAGAGAGATAGAGGTAGATGTCCACCCTCTCCTAGAGAGATAGAGGTATATATTCACCCTCTCCTAGAGAGATAGAGGTAGATGTCCACCCTCTCCTAGAGAGATAGAGGTAGATGTCCACCCTCTCCTAGAGAGATAGAGGTAGATGTCCACCCTCTCCTAGAGAGATAGAGGTATATACTCACCCTCTCCTAGAGAGATAGAGGTATATATTCACCCTCTCCTAGAGAGATAGAGGTAGATACTCACCCTCTCCTAGAGAGATAGAGGTAGATATCCACCCTCTCCTAGAGAGACAGAGGTATATACTCACCCTCTCTACTTTGTCTTCCTTCCAGTCTTCTCCCAGCGTGTCTGTCTCCTTGTGGCTGTTCCCCTTCTCTCCCAGGAACGCATAGTCCTCCTCCTTACACATCCCTCTCATGGACTACAGAATGACATCATCACATCCCTCTCATGGACTACAGAATGACATCATCACATTCCCCCCATGGACTACAGAATGACATCATCACATCCCTCTCATGGACTATAGAATGACATCATCACATCCCCCTCACTGGGATGACATCTGTCACGTTCAAAACGGCTGGGACCTGGAATCTCGTAACTCGGAAATTTCAGACTCTAAAAAATGAGCTCTTACTTGGAAAAATTATTAGTCAACCAACCAGTTGGTCAACCAACTCAGAATCTTGCTGCGTTTAAAACAGGAAACTCAGAAAAATGCAAGGTCAAATCATGACTTCAGTGATCTTCAGGTCGGAAAGTTTGAGCTATAGAAAGAAGCCTGAGTTCCCGAGTTGGAACTTTGAGTGGGATGACAGTGTTTTTTTCCTGAGTTCCCGAGTTGGAACTTTGAGTGGGATGACAGTGTTCTTTTCCTGAGTTCCCAGTTGGAACTTTGAGTGGGATGACAGTGTTTTTTTCCTGAGTTCCCGAGTTAGAACTTTGAGTGGGATGACAGTGTTTTTTTCCTGAGTTCCCGAGTTGAAACTTTGAGTGGGATGACAGTGTTTTTTTCCTGAGTTCCCGAGTTGGAACTTTGAGTGGGATGACAGTGTTTTTTTCAGAGTTCCCAGTTGTTTTGAACACGTCATGGTGCCACGTTCATATGCTAGTTAGAACTAGGAAACTCTGAAATATCCAACTTGCTGATACGTTGAAAGCTGCACGTGTATAACTGTAACCAGTTAACAATTCGTACATTTCAGAGTTTCCTAGTTCCGACTAGTACTTGAACGCAGCCATCCCCCTCGTGAACTACAGAACGACATCATGATCTAATAACATCCCCCTCGTGGACTACATAATGACATCATGATCTAATAACATCCCCCTCGTGAACTACAGAATGACATCATGATCTAATAACATCCCCCTCGTGGACTACATAATGACATCATGATCTCATTTCATCCCCCTCGTGAACTACAGAATGACATCATGATATCATAACATCCCCCTCGTGGACTACAGAATGACATCATGATCTCATATCCTCCCCCTATGGACTAGAGGAGGAGACTGATTGTGCTTTTAAGACAACTGGGAACTTAGGGGGGAAAAAAAGTTCAAATCATGATGTAAGTGATCTTCAGGTCAGAAGGTCGGAGCTCTAGAAAGATGCCTGAGTTCCCGCGTTGGAATTCCGAGTTGGATGACCGCTCAAAATGATTTGTCCCAGTTTGAGCTCATTTTTTCCAGAGTTCCCAGTTTGTCTTGAAGGCACTGAAGTCTTAGTGTACAAGAACCCAGGAGAGAACCATGTATGTCCCAGTGAGATGCACATGTCTTGTTAAAGTTGGACAACAGTTTACACTTACCTTAGACATGGGAATCCCTTCAAACTTAACAACATGGTCCATCCTGGACAGGAAGGACACAGTTACTACACACACAGCTACAGTTACTACAAAGTTACTACACACACAGCTACAGTTACTACACAGTTACTACACACACAGGTACAGTTACTACACACACAGCTACAGTTACTACACAGTTACTACACACACAGGTACAGTGAATACACAGTTACTACTACACACAGGTACAGTTAATACACAGTTACTACACACAGCTACAGTTACTACACAGTTACTAAACACACAGCTACAGTTACTACACACACAGCTACAGTTACTACACACACAGCTACAGTTACTACACAGTTACTACACACACAGCTACAGTTACTACACACACAGCTACAGTTACTACACAGTTACTACACACACAGCTACAGTTACTACACAGTTACTACACACACAGCTACCGTTACTACACAGTTACTACACACACAGGTCCAGTTACTACACACACAGCTACAGTTACTACACCGTTTCTACACACACAGGTACAGTTACTACACAGTTTCTACACACACACAGGTACAGTTACTACACACACAGCTACAGTTACTACACAGTTTCTACACACACAGGTACATTTACTACACACACAGCTACAGTTACTACACACACAATTACAGCTACTACACAGTTACTACACACACAGCTACAGTTACTACACAGTTACTACACACACAGCTACCGTTACTACACAGTTACTACACACACAGGTACAGTTACTACACACACAGCTACAGTTACTACACACACAGCTACAGTTACTACACAGTTTCTACATACACAGGTACAGTTACTACACAGTTTCTACACACACAGGTACAGTTACTACACACACAGCTACAGTTTCTACACACACAGCTACAGTTACTACACACACAGCTACAGTTACTACACAGTTTCTACACACACAGCTACAGTTACTACACACACAGCTACAGTTACTACACACACAGCTACAGTTACTACACAGTTACTACACACAGGTACAGTTACTGCACACACAGCTACAGTTACTACACAGTTACTACACACACAGCTACAGTTACTACACACACAGCTACAGTTACTACACACACACAGCTACAGTTACTACACACACACGGCTACAGTTAATACACAGTACAGTTGACATATTGCAGTAAACTTTACACACACACATGCTCCCCAGTTAGCATATACAGTGCCTTGCGAAAGTATTCGGCCCCCTTGAACTTTGCGACCTTTTGCCACATTTCAGGCTTCAAACATAAAGATATAAAACTGTATTTTTTTGTGAAGAATCAACAACAAGTGGGACACAATCATGAAGTGGAACGACATTTATTGGATATTTCAAACTTTTTTAACAAATCAAAAACGTAAAAATTGGGCGTGCAAAATTATTCAGCCCCCTTAAGTTAATACTTTGTAGCGCCACATTTTGCTGCGATTACAGCTGTAAGTCGCTTGGGGTATGTCTCTATCAGTTTTGCACATCGAGAGACTGACATTTTTTTCCCATTCCTCCTTGCAAAACAGCTCGAGCTCAGTGAGGTTGGATGGAGAGCATTTGTGAACAGCAGTTTTCAGTTCTTTCCACAGATTCTCGATTGGATTCAGGTCTGGACTTTGACTTGGCCATTCTAACACCTGGATATGTTTATTTTTGAACCATTCCATTGTAGATTTTGCTTTATGTTTTGGATCATTGTCTTGTTGGAAGACAAATCTCCGTCCCAGTCTCAGGTCTTTTGCAGACTCCATCAGGTTTTCTCCCAGAATGGTCCTGTATTTGGCTCCATCCATCTTCCCATCAATTTTAACCATCTTCCCTGTCCCTGCTGAAGAAAAGCAGGCCCAAACCATGATGCTGCCACCACCATGTTTGACAGTGGGGATGGTGTGTTCAGCTGTGTTGCTTTTACGCCAAACATAACGTTTTGCATTGTTGCCAAAAAGTTCAATTTTGGTTTCATCTGACCAGAGCACCTTCTTCCACATGTTTGGTGTGTCTCCCAGGTGGCTTGTGGCAAACTTTAACCGACACTTTTTATGGATATCTTTAAGAAATGGCTTTCTTCTTGCCACTCTTCCATAAAGGCCAGATTTGTGCAATATACGACTGATTGTTGTCCTATGGACAGAGTCTCCCACCTCAGCTGTAGATCTCTGCAGTTCATCCAGAGTGATCATGGGCCTCTTGGCTGCATCTCTGATCAGTCTTCTCCTTGTATGAGCTGAAAGTTTAGAGGGACGGCCAGGTCTTGGTAGATTTGCAGTGGTCTGATACTCCTTCCATTTCAATATTATCGCTTGCACAGTGCTCCTTGGGATGTTTAAAGCTTGGGAAATGTTTTTGTATCCACATCCGGCTTTAAACTTCTTCACAACAGTATCTCGGACCTGCCTGGTGTTCCTTGTTCTTCATGATGTTCTCTGCGCTTTTAACGGACCTCTGAGACTATCACAGTGCAGGTGCATTTATACGGAGACTTGATTACACACAGGTGGATTGTATTTATCATCATTAGTCATTTAGGTCAACATTGGATCATTCAGAGATCCTCACTGAACTTCTGGAGAGAGTTTGCTGCACTGAAAGTAAAGGGGCTGAATAATTTTGCACGCCCAATTTTTCAGTTTTTGATTTGTTAAGAAAGTTTGAAATATCCAATAAATGTCGTTCCACTTCATGATTGTGTCCCACTTGTTGTTGATTCTTCACAAAAAAATACAGTTTTATATCTTTGTTTGAAGCCTGAAATGTGGCAAAAGGTCGCAAAGTTCAAGGGGGGCGAATACTTTCGCAAGGCACTGTACATAGTTAAACACACACACACACACACACACACACACACACACACACACACACACACAGTTGGTAAATTCACAGTTAAACACTAATAGTTAGTTACCATGCCAACAGCTCCACACTCAGTCACATTAAACCTTCTCACACAATACTCATTGTCTATTAGTACTACTAATTTAAGACTACTAAGTCAAATAGAATATGTTATTTGCATTTGTTCCAGTATTGTCCTACTATAAGCTACTGTCCTAGTTAAGGCAGTCAGATGCACTGACCTGAGGCCTGGTCTGGTAGGCTGTAGCCTTCTGTGTCTCTGTAGAGTCCTCTGGTCTGTCTCTCTGTGTGTCCGTAGAGTCCTCTGGTCCGTCTCTCTGTGTGATGTCCCGTTGTTTGTCCACTGATCATTATTATAGCCAGGGTGTCCACTGATCCTCCCATGTTACAGTGTGACCACACGTCTCAGAGATGGCAGCTATTTCAGCAGCGACCTGTCAGAAGTGGCACTCTCCCACTAATAAAGAAACGCTGTCACGGGGTGACTGATGGAGCTGCTGGGGTGTCGTTCCACCACGGGGTGACTGATGGAGCTGCTGGGGGTGTCGTTCCACCACGGGGTGACTGATGGAGCTGCTGGGGTGTCGTTCCACCACGGGGTGACTGATGGAGCTGCTGGGGGTGTCGTTCCACCACGGGGTGACTGATGGAGCTGCTGGGGGTGTCGTTCCACCACGGGGTGACTGATGGAGCTGCTGGGGTGTCGTGTCACCACGGGGTGACTGATGGAGCTGCTGGGGGTGTCGTTCCACCACGGGGTGACTGATGGAGCTGCTGGGGTGTCGTTCCACCACGGGGTGACTGATGGAGCTGCTGGGGGTGTCGTTCCACCACGGGGTGACTGATGGAGCTGCTGGGGTGTCGTTCCACCACGGGGTGACTGATGGAGCTGCTGGGGGTGTCGTTCCACCACGGGGTGACTGATGGAGCTGCTGGGGTGTCGTTCCACCACGGGGTGACTGATGGAGCTGCTGGGGTGTCGTTCCACCACGGGGTGACTGATGGAGCTGCTGGGGGTATCGTTCCACCACGGGGTGACTGATGGAGCTGCTGGGGTGTCGTTCCACCACGGGGTGACTGATGGAGCTGCTGGGGTGTCGTTCCACCACGGGGTGACTGATGGAGCTGCTGGGGTGTCGTTCCACCACAGGGTGACTGATGGAGCTGCTGGGGGTGTCGTTCCACCACGGGGTGACTGATGGAGCTGCTGGGGGTGTCGTTCCACCACGGGGTGACTGATGGAGCTGCTGGGGTGTCGTTCCACCACGGGGTGACTGATGGAGCTGCTGGGGTGTCGTTCCACCACGGGGTGACTGATGGAGCTGCTGGGGGTGTCGTTCCACCACGGGGTGACTGATGGAGCTGCTGGGGTGTCGTTCCACCACGGGGTGACTGATGGAGCTGCCGGGGTGTCGTTCCACCACGGGGTGACTGATGGAGCTGCCGGGGTGTCGTTCCACCACGGGGTGACTGATGGAGCTGCTGGGGGTGTCGTTCCACCACGGGGTGACTGATGGAGCTGCTGGGGGTGTCGTTCCACCACGGGGTGACTGATGGAGCTGCTGGGGTGTCGTTCCACCACGGGGTGACTGATGGAGCTGCTGGGGTGTCGTTCCACCACGGGGTGACTGATGGAGCTGCTGGGGGTGTCGTTCCACCACGGGGTGACTGATGGAGCTGCTGGGGTGTCGTTCCACCACGGGGTGACTGATGGAGCTGCTGGGGTGTCGTTCCACCACGGGGTGACTGATGGAGCTGCTGGGGGTGTCGTTCCACCACAGGGTGACTGATGGAGCTGCTGGGGGTGTCGTTCCACCACGGGGTGACTGATGGAGCTGCTGGGGTGTCGTTCCACCACGGGGTGACTGATGGAGCTGCTGGGGGTATCGTTCCACCACGGGGTGACTGATGGAGCTGCTGGGGGTGTCATGCCACCACGGGGTGACTGATGGAGCTGCTGGGGGTGTCGTTCCACCACGGGGTGACTGATGGAGCTGCTGGGGTGTCGTTCCACCACGGGGTGACTGATGGAGCTGCTGGGGGTGTCGTGCCACCACGGGGTGACTGATGGAGCTGCTGGGGGTGTCGTTCCACCACGGGGTGACTGATGGAGCTGCTGGGGTGTCGTTCCACCACGGGGTGACTGATGGAGCTGCTGGGGGTGTCGTTCCACCACGGGGTGACTGATGGAGCTGCTGGGGGTGTCGTGCCACCACGAGGTGACTGATGGAGCTGCTGGGGGTGTCATTCCACCACGGGGTGACTGATGGAGCTGCTGGGGGTGTCGTTCCACCACGGGGTGACTGATGGAGCTGCTGGGGGTGTCATGCCACCACGGGGTGACTGATGGAGCTGCTGGGGGTGTCAATACTCTTCCCTGAGGCTCTGATGGGGGGGTTGGGTGTCATGTCAGCTGGGGGGACTGTTGTCATGTTTGTGTTGTTTTCCAGACCTGGGTACCACCCCCTACAGAATGTGCCTGGGCTGGCAGTGATTTACCCATGAGGTCACCATTCAAGCCTCAGTAACACAAGAAGAGGAAAGGACAGGAGAGAGGGATCACTGGCCTAGAAGAGGACACAACAGGAGAGATAGGGATCACTGGCCTAGAAGAGGACACGACAGGAGAGAGAGGGATCACTGGCCTAGAAGAGGACACAACAGGAGAGAGAGGGATCAATGGCCTAGAAGAGGACACAACAGGAGAGAGAGGGATCACTGGCCTAGAAGAGGACACAACAGGAGAGAGAGGGATCAATGGCCTAGAAGAGGACACGACAGGAGGGAGGGATCACTGGCCTAGAAGAGGACACAACAGGAGAGAGGGATCATTGGCATAGAAGAGGACACAACAGGAGAGAGGGATCACTGGCCTAGAAGAGGACACAACAGGAGAGAGAGGGATCACTGGCCTAGAAGAGGACACAACAGGAGAGAGAGGGATCACTGGCCTAGAAGAGGACACAACAGGAGAGATAGGGATCACTGGCCTAGAAGAGGACACAACAGGAGAGAGGGATCACTGGCCTAGAAGAGGACACAACAGGAGAGAGAGGGATCACTGGCCTAGAAGAGGACACAACAGGAGAGAGGGATCACTGGCCTAGAAGAGGACACAACAGGAGAGAGAGGGATCACTGGCCTAGAAGAGGACACAACAGGAGAGAGAGGGATCACTGGCCTAGAAGAGGACACAACAGGAGAGAGGGATCACTGGCCTAGAAGAGGACACAACAGGAGAGAGGGATCACTGGCATAGAAGAGGACACAACAGGAGAGAGAGGGATCACTGGCCTAGAAGAGGACACAACAGGAGAGAGGGATCACTGGCCTAGAAGAGGACACAACAGGAGAGAGAGGGATCACTGGCCTAGAAGAGGACACAACAGGAGAGAGGGATCACTGGCCTAGAAGAGGACACAACAGGAGAGAGGGATCAATGGCCTAGAAGACAAGAAAAAAAAAAGAAGACAGACGCCTCTCAGAGAGTTGTCTTCTTTAACTGTTGTCAGGAGGGAGTCTTGACAGGGATGAGTGTTAACTCTCTGAGAGGCTTTATCTGTTGTCAGGAGGGAGTCTTGACAGGGATGGGTGTTAACTCTCTGAGAGGCTTTAACTGTTGTCAGGAGGGAGTCTTGACAGGGATGAGTGTTAACTCTCTGAGAGGCTTTATCTGTTGTCAGGAGGGAGTCTTGACAGGGATGGGTGTTAACTCTCTGAGAGGCTTTAACTGTTGTCAGGAGGGAGTCTTGACAGGGATGAGTGTTAACTCTCTGAGAGTCTTTATCTGTTGTCAGGAGGGAGTCTTGACAGGGATGAGTGATAACTCTCTGAGAGGCTTATGTCTTCTTTAACTGTTGTCAGGAGGGAGTCTTGACAGGGATGAGTGTTAACTCTCTGAGAGGCTTTCACTGTTGTCAGGAGGGAGTCTTGACAGGGATGAGTGTTAACTCACTGAGTGGCTTCAACTGTTGTCAGGAGGGAGTCTTGACAGGGATGAGTGTTAACTCGCTGAGAGGCTTATGTCTTCTTTAACTGTTGTCAGGAGGGAGTCTTGACAGGGATGAGTGTTAACTCTCTGAGAAGCTTTAACTGTTGTCAGGAGGGAGTCTTGACAGGGATGAGTGTTAACTCTCTGAGAGGCTTATGTCTTCTTTATCTGTTGTCAGGAGGGAGTCTTGACAGGGATGAGTGTTAACTCTCAGAGAGGCTTTAACTGTTGTCAGGCGGGAGTCTTGACAGGGATGAGTGTTCACTTTCTGAGAGGCTTTAACTGTTGTCAGGAGGGAGTCTTGACAGGGATGCGTGTTAACTCTCTGAGAGGCTTATGTCTTCTTTATCTGTTGTCAGGAGGGAGTCTTGACAGGGATGAGTGTTAACTCTATGAGAGGCTTTCACTGTTGTCAGGAGGGAGTCTTGACAGGGACGAGTGTTAACTATCTGAGAGGCTTTAACTGTTGTCAGGAGGGAGTCTTGACAGGGATGAGTGTTAACTCTCTGAGAGGATTTAACTGTTGTCAGGAGGGAGTCTTGACAGGGATGAGTGTTAACTCTCTGAGAGGCTTTAACTGTTGTCAGGAGGGAGTCTTGACAGGGATGAGTGATAACTCTCTGAGAGGCTTATGTCTTCTTTAACTGTTGTCAGGAGGGAGTCTTGACAGGGATGAGTGATAACTCTCTGAGAGGCTTATGTCTTCTTTAACTGTTGTCAGGAGGGAGTCTTGACAGGGATGAGTGATAACTCTCTGAGAGGCTTTCACTGTTGTCAGGAGGGAGTCTTGACAGGGATGAGTGTTAACTCTCTGAGTGGCTTCAAATGTTGTCAGGAGGGAGTCTTGACAGGGATGAGTGTTAACTCGCTGAGAGGCTTATGTCTTCTTTAACTGTTGTCAGGAGGGAGTCTTGACAGGGATGAGTGTTAACTCTCTGAGAAGCTTTAACTGTTGTCAGGAGGGAGTCTTGACAGGGATGAGTGTTAACTCTCTGAGAGGCTTTAACTGTTGTCAGGAGGGAGTCTTGACAGGGATGAGTGTTAACTCTGAGAGGCTTATGTCTTCTTTATCTGTTGTCAGGAGGGAGTCTTGACAGGGATGAGTGTTCACTTTCTGAGAGGCTTTAACTGTTGTCAGGAGGGAGTCTTGACAGGGATGCGTGTTAACTCTCTGAGAGGCTTATGTCTTCTTTATCTGTTGTCAGGAGGGAGTCTTGACAGGGATGAGTGTTAACTCTATGAGAGGCTTTCACTGTTGTCAGGAGGGAGTCTTGACAGGGACGAGTGTTAACTATCTGAGAGGCTTTAACTGTTGTCAGGAGGGAGTCTTGACAGGGATGAGTGTTAACTCTCTGAGAGGATTTAACTGTTGTCAGGAGGGAGTCTTGACAGGGATGAGTGTTAACTCTCTGAGAGGCTTTAACTGTTGTCAGGAGGGAGTCTTGACAGGGATGAGTGTTAACTCTCTGAGAGGCTTTAACTGTTGTCAGGAGGGAGTCTTGACAGGGATGAGTGTTAACTCTCTGAGAGGCTTATGTCTTTTTTATCTGTTGTCAGGGCTATTCCAGGAAATACAGAGCACACAGGGTTAGCGTCCCAAAGAGCACCCTGTTCCCTAGGGGCCCTGTTCAAATGCTTCACACTCTATGGGGAATAGGGTGCTTTAGAGCCCTGGTCAACAGTAGTGCACTATATAGGGAATAGGGTGCCATTTGGGACGTAATCTAAGACTTCACACTCACGATATTTATAGACAGACAACTTGTGTTGTTGCTCACTGCTGCTGGACTTCCTGTTCCTGCTGTGGGCGGGGGGGTCCGAGGATTGACGGGGGGAGCCCAATTCCCAACTCAGCAGGACTGCATCCTGGAGCGATGTTTGTCCAAATCTCTGGCCTCGTTCCGCTGGGCAGGACTGGAGCTGGGGGAGAGAGCCTGGGGTTGGTCTAGGTGAGAGGGGATGTGGCTGGGTTAGGTAAACATACTGATGGGGAGGAGGAGTTGGGCTGGGTCAGGCTGGGGGAGAGAGCCTGGGGTTGGTCTAGGTGAGAGGGGATGTGGCTGGGTCAGGCTGGGGGAGAGAGCCTGGGGTTGGTCTTGGTGAGAGGGGATCTCCCTCTCTACCTCTCTCTCTACCTCCCTCTCTACCTCTCTCTCTCTACCTCCCTCTCCCCTCTACCTCTCCCTCTATCTCCCTCTCTACCTCCCTCTCTACCTACAGTTGAAGTCAGAAGTACATACACTTAGGTTGGAGTCATTAAAACTCATTTTTCAACCACTCCACAAATGTCTTGTTAACAAACTATAGTTTCGGCAAGTCGGTTAGGACATCTACTTTGTACATGACACAAGTAATTTTTACAACAATTATTTACAGACAAATTATTTCACTTATAATTCACTGTATCACAATTCCAGTGGGTCAGAAGTTTGCATACACTGAGTTGACTGTGCCTTTAAACAGCTTGGAACATTCCAGAAAATTATGTCATGGCTTTAGAAGCTTCTGATAGGCTAATTGACATAATTTGAGTCAATTGGAGGTGTACCTGTGGATGTATTTCAAGGCCTACCTTCATACTCAGTGTCTCTTTACTTGACATCATGGGAAAATCAAAAGAAATCAGCCAAGATCTCAGAAAATAAATGTAGACCTCCACAAGTCTGGTTCATCCTTGGGAGTAATTTCCAAATGCCTGAAGGTACTACGTTCATCTGTACAAACAATAGTAAGCAAGTTTAAACACCATGGGATGACGCAGCCATCATACCGCTCAGGAAGGAGACGCGTTCTGTCTACTCGAGAAAAGTGCAAATCAATCCCAGAACAACAGCAAAGGACCTTGTGAAGATGCTGGAGGAAACAGGTACAAAAGTATCTATATCCACAGTAAAACGAGTCCTATATCAACATAACCTGAAAGGCCGCTCAGCAAGGAAGAAGCCACTGCTCCTAAACCACCATATAAAAGCCAGACTACGGTTTGCAACGGCACATGGAGACAAAGATCGTACGTTTTGGAGAAATGTCCTCTGGTCTGATGAAACTAAAATAGAACTGTTTGGCCATGATGACCATCGTTATGTTTGGAGGAAAAAGGGGGAGGCCTGCAAGCCTAAGAACACCATCCGAACCGTGAAGCACGGGGGTGGCAGCGCTTTGCTGCAGGAGGGACTGGTTGTCACGTTCTGACCATCGTTCTTGTGTGTTTTCCTTGTTTTAGTGATGGTCAGGACGTGAGCTGGGTGGGCATTCTATGTTGTGTGTCTGGTTTGTCTATTTCTATGTTTGGCCTGATATGGTTCTCAATCAGAGGCAGGTGTTAGTCATTGTCTCTGATTGGGAACCATATTTAGGTAGCCTGTTTTGTGTGGGGTTTTGTGGGTGATTGTTCCTGTCTTTGTGGCACCAGACAGGACTGTTTCGGTATTTTCACGGTTCTTGTTTTGTAGATTGTTGTACTTTCATCTTTATTAAATATGTACAAAACTAACCACGATGCATCTTGGTCCGCCTCTCTTTCCCCAGAAGAAAACCGTTACACTGGTGCACTTCACAAAATAGACGGCATCATGAGGAAAGAAAATGATGTGGATATATTGAAGCAACATCTCAAGACATCAGTCAGGAAGTTAAAGATTGGTCTTAAATGGCTCTTCCAAATGGACAATGACCCCAAGCATACGTCCAAAGTTGTGGTAAAATGGCTTAAGGACAACAAAGTCAAGGTATTGGAGTGGCCATTACAAAGCCCTGACCTCAATCCCATAGAATATTTGTGGACTGAACTGAAAAAGCGTTTGCGAGCAAGGAGGCCTACAAACCTGACTCAGTTACACCAGCTCTGTCAGGAGGAATGGGACAAAATTCACCCAACTTATTGTGGGAAGCTTGTGGAAGGCTACCCAAAACGTTTGACCCAAGTTAAACACTTACAGGCAATGCTTCCAAATACTAATTGAGTGTATGTAAACTTCTGACCCACTAGGTATGTGATGAAAGAAATAAAAGCTGAAATAAATCATTCTCTACTATTATTCTGACATTTCACATTCTTAAAATAAAGTGGTGATCCCAACTGACCTAAAACAGGGATTATTTACTATGATTAAATGTCAGGAATTGTGAAAAACTGAGTTCAAATGTATTTGGCGAAGGTGTATGTAAACTTCTGACTTCAACTGTATCCCCCTCTCTCTTTCTCTCTCCCTCCTCCTTTCACCACCTCTCTTTCTCTCTCCCTCCTCCTCTCACCACCTCTCTTTCTTGATCTCCCTCTGGCTCGCTCTCACTCTCTCACTCACTCCCTCTCTTTGTCTCTCTCTCGCTCACTCCCTCTCTTTCTCTCTCTCTCTCTCACTCACTCCCTCTCTTTCTCTCTCTCTCTCTCACTCACTCCCTCTCTTTCTCTCTCTCTCTCTCACTCACTCCCTCTCTTTGTCTCTCTCTGGCAGCCTCTCTCTCTCCCTTCCTCCCTCTCTGGCAGCCTCTCTCTCTCCCTTCCTCCCTCTCTGGCAGCCTCTCTCTCTCCCTTCCTCCCTCTCTGGCAGCCTCTCTCTCTCCCTTCCTCCCTCTCTGGCAGCCTCTCTCTCTCCCTTCCTCCCTCTCTGGCAGCCTCTCTCTCTCCCTTCCTCCCTCTCTGGCAGCCTCTCTCTCTCCCTCCCTTCCTTCCTCCCTCTCTGACAGCCTCTCTCTCTCCCTCCCTCTCTGGCAGCCTCTCTCTCCCTCCCTTCCTTCCTTCCTTCCTTCCTCCCTCCCTCCCTCCCTCCCTCCCTCCCTCCCTCCCTCCCTCCCTCCCTCCCTCCCTCCCTCCTTTTCCCTGCCTCTTTCTGTCTCTGTCATTGGAACCTACTGCTGGACAGTCACAGACCCACAGGATGTAACTCAGTAATAACACACACAGGTAGAGACTGAGTTATAGAAAACATGTTTATTCATGTTTCACCACACAGATGGACGGACAGACAGACAGACAGATGGGCTGTGAGTCCTGATCTGTTGGCGAGGGTAGAGTCAAAGGGATAGCATCTGTAAGCTCTGCTCTGGGGTCAGTTCTCAGTAGAGTCAGATGAATAGAGGACAGAGTCTTTAAGCGCTGCTCTGGGGTCAGTTCTCAGTGTGTTTAACAGAACACTGTACTGTGATGGAGCAGGCTGGAGGTCAGGACAGCACCGTAGATTTACCCAATCAACTAAACATCCAGAAGTACAGAGTAAAAGACAGACAGAACACAATACAGGCAGTATAGTCAGTTTACACCAGCCATCTAATAGGTCGCTAACAGAACTACTACCATCCAACAGACTCTTCACTAGAACTCATGTTTTGTCACGTTGACTTCAGTCCTACAGCCTGGATGGGGCTGGGGGGGTCACGTATCCTTTAGCTGTCCTTAAATGTGCGATGTTTGGCACATTCTCCTCATTAAATAGCTGGGAACTCTAAAGAAGAAGAAAACAACATTCCTTGTCCAGGAAATGCATTGGATTCAGCACTGGAGGTTGTATGTGTCTCTAAACACCAAGTGGTTAGAAGCAGCCAGAGTGACATTGGGTTAGCATGGTAACAGCAGGGCACTCCAATGTCCTCCAAACCAACAGAAACCATGTGACAGAATATCCAATGGGTTCTAGAATCTACTACAGTGTCAACAATGGATGTAGGAGATCCTCTGTGTGTGGATACAGTTTCAGACCTGTCCAGGTGTATCGGTGGGTATTAGAGTGTATCGGTGGGTATTAGAGTGTATTAGAGTGTATCGGTGGGTATTAGAGTGTATCGGTGGGTATTAGAGTGTATTAAAGTGTATCGGTGGATATTAAAGTGTATTAAAGTGTGTCGGTGGGTATTAAAGTGTATCGGTGGGTATTAAAGTGTATCGGTGGGTATTAAAGTGTATCGGTGGGTATTAAAGTGTATTAAAGTGTATCGGTGGATATTAGAGTGTATTAGAGTGTATCGGTGGGTATTAGAGTGTATCGGTGGGTATTAGAGTGTATTAGAGTGTATCGGTGGGTATTAGAGTGTATCGGTGGGTATTAGAGTGTATCGGTGGGTATTAGAGTGTATTAAAGTGTATCGGTGGATATTAAAGTGTATTAAAGTGTATCGGTGGATATTAAAGTGTATTAAAGTGTATCGGTGGGTATTAAAGTGTATTAAAGTGTATCGGTGGGTATTAAAGTGTATCTGTAGGTACTAAAGTGTATCGGTGGGTATTAAAGTGTATCGGTGGGAATTAAAGTGTATCGGTGGGTATTAAAGTGTATCTGTAGGTATTAAAGTGTATCGGTGGGTATTAAAGTGTATCGGTGGTTATTAAAGTGTATCGGTGGGTATTAAAGTGTATCGGTGGGTATTAAAGTGTATTAAAGTGTATCTGTGGGTATTAAAGTTTATCGGTGGGTATTAAAGTGTATCGGTGGGTATTAAAGTGTATCGGTGGGTATTAAAGTGTATCGGTGGGTATTAAAGTGTATCGGTGGGTATTAAAGTGTGTCGGTGGGTATTAAAGTGTATCGGTGGGTATTAAAGTGTGTCGGTGGGTATTAAAGTGTATCGGTGGGTATTAAAGTGTATCGGTGGGTATTAAAGTGTATCGGTGGGTATTAAAGTGTGTCGGTGGGTATTAAAGTGGATCTGTGGGTATTAAAGTGGATCGGTGGGTATTAAAGTGTATCGGTGGGTATTAAAGTGTATGTGTGTATGACTGTGTAATAAATTGTACTGGTGTGTGTTGTAGAAAGGCAGGGTGTAGGTCTGTGGGAGAACTCCTATCTGTAATGGTGTGAGTGGTATAGGTCTGTGGGAGAACTCCTATCTGTAATGGTGTGGATGGTATAGGTCTGTGGGAGAACTCCTATCTGTAATGGTGTGGGTGGTATAGGTCTGTGGGAGAACTCCTATCTGTAATGGTGTGGGTGGTATAGGTCTGTGGGGGAACTCCTATCCTTAATGGTGTGGGTGGTATAGGTCTGTGGGAGAACTCCTATCTGTAATGGTGTGGGTGGTATGGGTCTGTTGGAGAACTCCTATCTGTAATGGTGTGGGTGGTATAGGTCTGTGGGAGAACTCCTATCTGTAATGGTGTGGGTGGTATGGGTCTGTTGGAGAACTCCTATCTGTAATGATGTGGGTGGTATAGGTATGTGGGGGAACTCCTATCCTTAATGGTGTGGGTGGTATGGGTCTGTTGGAGAACTCCTATCTGCAATGATGTGGGTGGTATAGGTCTGTGGGAGAACTCCTATCTGTAATGGTGTGGATGGTATAGGTCTGTGGGAGAACTCCTATCTGTAATGGTGTGGGTGGTATAGGTCTGTGGGAGAACTCCTATCTGTAATGGTGTGGGTGGTATAGGTCTGTGGGGGAACTCCTATCCTTAATGGTGTGGGTGGTATAGGTCTGTGGGAGAACTCCTATCTGTAATGGTGTGGGTGGTATGGGTCTGTTGGAGAACTCCTATCTGTAATGGTGTGGGTGGTATAGGTCTGTGGGAGAACTCCTATCTGTAATGGTGTGGGTGGTATGGGTCTGTTGGAGAACTCCTATCTGTAATGATGTGGGTGGTATAGGTATGTGGGGGAACTCCTATCCTTAATGGTGTGGGTGGTATGGGTCTGTTGGAGAACTCCTATCTGTAATGATGTGGGTGGTATAGGTCTGTGGGAGAACTCCTATCTGTAATGGTGTGGGTGGTATGGGTCTGTTGGAGAACTCCTATCTGTAATGGTGTGGATGGTATAGGTCTGTGGGAGAACTCCTATCTGTAATGATGTGGGTGGTATAGGTATGTGGGAGAACTCCTATCTGTAATGATGTGGGTGGTATAGGTCTGTGGGAGAACTCCTATCTGTAATGGTGTGGGTGGTATAGGTCTGTGGGAGAACTCCTATCTGTAATGGTGTGGGTGGTATAGGTCTGTTGGAGAACTCCTATCTGTAATGGTGTGGGTGGTATAGGTCTGTGGGAGAACTCCTATCTGTAATGGTGTGGGTGGTATAGGTCTGTGGGGGAACTCCTATCTGTAATGATGTGGGTGGTATAGGTCTGTGGGGGAACTCCTATCTGTAATGGTGTGGGTGGTATAGGTCTGTTGGAGAACTCCTATCTGTAATGGTGTGGGTGGTATAGGTATGTGGGGGAACTCCTATCCTTAATGGTGTGGGTGGTATAGGTATGTGGGAGAACTCCTATCTGTAATGATGTGGGTGGTATAGGTATGTGGGAGAACTCCTATCTGTAATGGTGTGGGTGGTATAGGTATGTGGGGGAACTCCTATCCTTAATGGTGTGGGTGGTATAGGTATGTGGGAGAACTCCTATCTGTAATGATGTGGGTGGTATAGGTATGTGGGAGAACTCCTATCTGTAATGGTGTGGATGGTATAGGTCTGTGGGAGAACTCCTATCTGTAATGATGTGGGTAGTATAGGTCTGTTGGAGAACTCCTATCTGTAATGATGTGGGTGGTATAGGTATGTGGGGGAACTCATATCTGTAATGGTGTGGGTGGTATAGGTGTGTGGGGGAACTCCTATCTGTAATGGTGTGGGTGGTATAGGTCTGTGGGAGAACTCCTATCCTTAATGATGTGGGTGGTATCGGTCTGTTGGAGAACTCCTATCTGTAATGGTGTGGGTGGTATAGGTCTGTGGGGGAACTCCTATCCTTAATGGTGTGGGTGGTATAGGTGTGTGGGGGAACTCCTATCTGTAATGATGTGGGTGGTATAGGTATGTGGGGGAACTCCTATCTGTAATGATGTGGGTGGTATAGGTCTGTTGGAGAACTCCTATCTGTAATGATGTGGGTGGTATAGGTCTGTTGGGGAACTCCTATCTGTAATGGTGTGGGTGGTATAGGTCTGTTGGAGAACTCCTATCTGTAATGATGTGGGTGGTATAGGTCTGTGGGAGAACTCCTATCTGTAATGGTGTGGGTGGTATGGGTCTGTTGGAGAACTCCTATCTGTAATGGTGTGGATGGTATAGGTCTGTGGGAGAACTCCTATCTGTAATGATGTGGGTGGTATAGGTATGTGGGAGAACTCCTATCTGTAATGATGTGGGTGGTATAGGTCTGTGGGAGAACTCCTATCTGTAATGGTGTGGGTGGTATAGGTCTGTGGGAGAACTCCTATCTGTAATGGTGTGGGTGGTATAGGTCTGTTGGAGAACTCCTATCTGTAATGGTGTGGGTGGTATAGGTCTGTGGGGGAACTCCTATCTGTAATGATGTGGGTGGTATAGGTCTGTGGGGGAACTCCTATCTGTAATGGTGTGGGTGGTATAGGTCTGTTGGAGAACTCCTATCTGTAATGGTGTGGGTGGTATAGGTATGTGGGGGAACTCCTATCCTTAATGGTGTGGGTGGTATAGGTATGTGGGAGAACTCCTATCTGTAATGATGTGGGTGGTATAGGTATGTGGGAGAACTCCTATCTGTAATGGTGTGGGTGGTATAGGTATGTGGGAGAACTCCTATCTGTAATGGTGTGGATGGTATAGGTCTGTGGGAGAACTCCTATCTGTAATGATGTGGGTGGTATAGGTCTGTTGGAGAACTCCTATCTGTAATGATGTGGGTGGTATAGGTATGTGGGGGAACTCATATCTGTAATGGTGTGGGTGGTATAGGTGTGTGGGGGAACTCCTATCTGTAATGGTGTGGGTGGTATAGGTCTGTGGGAGAACTCCTATCCTTAATGATGTGGGTGGTATCGGTCTGTTGGAGAACTCCTATCTGTAATGATGTGGGTGGTATAGGTCTGTTGGAGAACTCCTATCTGTAATGATGTGGGTGGTATAGGTCTGTTGGGGAACTCCTATCTGTAATGGTGTGGGTGGTATAGGTCTGTTGGAGAACTCCTATCTGTAATGGTGTGGGTGGTATAGGTCTGTGGGAGAACTCCTATCTGTAATGGTGTGGGTGGTATAGGTCTGTGGGAGAACTCCTATCTGTAATGGTGTGGGTGGTATAGGTCTGTGGGAGAACTCCTATCCTTAATGGTGTGGGTGGTATAGGTCTGTGGGAGAACTATCTGTAATGGTGTGGGTGGTATGAGTCTGTTGGAGAACTCCTATCTGTAATGGTGTGGGTGGTATAGGTCTGTGGGAGAACTCCTATCTGTAATGGTGTGGGTGGTATAGGTCTGTGGGAGAACTCCTATCTGTAATGGTGTGGGTGGTATGGGTCTGTGGGAGAACTCCTATCTGTAATGGTGTTGGTGGTATAGGTCTGTGGGAGAACTCCTATCTGTAATGGTGTGGGTGGTATAGGTATGTGGGGGAACTCCTATCCTTAATGGTGTGGGTGGTATAGGTCTGTGGGAGAACTCCTATCTGTAATGGTGTGGGTGGTATAGGTCTGTTGGAGAACTCCTATCTGTAATGATGTGGGTGGTATAGGTATGTGGGGGAACTCCTATCTGTAATGATGTGGGTGGTATAGGTCTGTTGGAGAACTCCTATCTGTAATGATGTGGGTGGTATAGATCTGTGGAAGAACTCCTATCCTTAATGGTGTGGGTGGTATAGGTATGTGGGGGAACTCCTATCTGTAATAGTGTGGGTGGTATAGGTCTGTTGGAGAACTCCTATCTGTAATGGTGTGGGTGGTATAGGTCTGTGGGAGAACTCCTATCTGTAATAGTGTGGGTGGTATAGGTCTGTGGGAGAACTCCTATCTGTAATGATGTGGGTGGTATAGGTCTGTTGGAGAACTCCTATCTGTAATGATGTGGGTGGTATAGGTATGTGGGGGAACTCCTATCTGTAATGGTGTGGGTGGTATAGGTGTGTGGGAGAACTCCTATCTGTAATGGTGTGGGTGGTATAGGTCTGTGGGAGAACTCCTATCCTTAATGATGTGGGTGGTATGGGTCTGTTGGAGAACTCCTATCTGTAATGGTGTGGGTGGTATAGGTCTGTTGGAGAACTCCTATATGTAATGATGTGGGTGGTATAGGTATGTGGGGGAACTCCTATCCTTAATGGTGTGGGTGGTATAGGTGTGTGGGGGAACTCCTATCTGTAATGGTGTGGGTGGTATAGGTCTGTGGCAGAACTCCTATCTGTAATGATGTGGGTGGTATAGGTCTGTTGGAGAACTCCTATCTGTAATGATGTGGGTGGTATAGGTCTGTTGGGGAACTCCTATCTGTAATGGTGTGGGTGGTGTAGGTCTGTTGGAGAACTCCTATCTGTAATGGTGTGGGTGGTATAGGTCTGTGGGAGAACTCCTATCTGTAATGGTGTGGGTGGTATAGGTCTGTGGGAGAACTCCTATCTGTAATGGTGTGGGTGGTATAGGTCTGTGGGAGAACTCCTATCCTTAATGGTGTGGGTGGTATAGGTCTGTGGGAGAACTCCTATCTGTAATGGTGTGGGTGGTATGAGTCTGTTGGAGAACTCCTATCTGTAATGGTGTGGGTGGTATAGGTATGTGGGAGAACTCCTATCTGTAATGGTGTGGGTGGTATAGGTCTGTGGGAGAACTCCTATCTGTAATGGTGTGGGTGGTATGGGTCTGTGGGAGAACTCCTATCTGTAATGGTGTGGGTGGTATAGGTCTGTGGGAGAACTCCTATCTGTAATGGTGTGGGTGGTATAGGTATGTGGGGGAACTCCTATCCTTAATGGTGTGGGTGGTATAGGTCTGTGGGAGAACTCCTATCTGTAATGGTGTGGGTGGTATAGGTCTGTTGGAGAACTCCTATCTGTAATGATGTGGGTGGTATATGTATGTGGGGGAACTCCTATCTGTAATGATGTGGGTGGTATAGGTCTGTTGGAGAACTCCTATCTGTAATGGTGTGGGTGGTATAGGTATGTGGGGGAACTCCTATCTGTAATGGTGTGGGTGGTATAGGTGTGTGGGGGAACTCCTATCTGTAATGGTGTGGGTGGTATAGGTCTGTGGGAGAACTCCTATCTGTAATGATGTGGGTGGTATAGGTCTGTTGGGGAACTCCTATCTGTAATGGTGTGGGTGGTATAGGTCTGTGGGAGAACTCCTATCTGTAATGGTGTGGGTGGTATAGGTCTGTGGGAGAACTCCTATCTGTAATGGTGTGGGTGGTATGGGTCTGTGGGAGAACTCCTATCTGTAATGGTGTTGGTGGTATAGGTCTGTGGGAGAACTCCTATCTGTAATGGTGTGGGTGGTATAGGTATGTGGGGGAACTCCTATCCTTAATGGTGTGGGTGGTATAGGTCTGTGGGAGAACTCCTATCTGTAATGGTGTGGGTGGTATAGGTCTGTTGGAGAACTCCTATCTGTAATGATGTGGGTGGTATAGGTATGTGGGGGAACTCCTATCTGTAATGATGTGGGTGGTATAGGTCTGTTGGAGAACTCCTATCTGTAATGATGTGGGTGGTATAGATCTGTGGAAGAACTCCTATCCTTAATGGTGTGGGTGGTATAGGTATGTGGGGGAACTCCTATCTGTAATAGTGTGGGTGGTATAGGTCTGTTGGAGAACTCCTATCTGTAATGGTGTGGGTGGTATAGGTCTGTGGGAGAACTCCTATCTGTAATAGTGTGGGTGGTATAGGTCTGTGGGAGAACTCCTATCTGTAATGATGTGGGTGGTATAGGTCTGTTGGAGAACTCCTATCTGTAATGATGTGGGTGGTATAGGTATGTGGGGGAACTCCTATCTGTAATGGTGTGGGTAGTATAGGTGTGTGGGAGAACTCCTATCTGTAATGGTGTGGGTGGTATAGGTCTGTGGGAGAACTCCTATCCTTAATGATGTGGGTGGTATGGGTCTGTTGGAGAACTCCTATCTGTAATGGTGTGGGTGGTATAGGTCTGTTGGAGAACTCCTATATGTAATGATGTGGGTGGTATAGGTATGTGGGGGAACTCCTATCCTTAATGGTGTGGGTGGTATAGGTGTGTGGGGGAACTCCTATCTGTAATGGTGTGGGTGGTATAGGTCTGTGGCAGAACTCCTATCTGTAATGATGTGGGTGGTATAGGTCTGTTGGAGAACTCCTATCTGTAATGATGTGGGTGGTATAGGTCTGTTGGGGAACTCCTATCTGTAATGGTGTGGGTGGTGTAGGTCTGTTGGAGAACTCCTATCTGTAATGGTGTGGGTGGTATAGGTCTGTGGGAGAACTCCTATCTGTAATGGTGTGGGTGGTATAGGTCTGTGGGAGAACTCCTATCTGTAATGGTGTGGGTGGTATAGGTCTGTGGGAGAACTCCTATCCTTAATGGTGTGGGTGGTATAGGTCTGTGGGAGAACTCCTATCTGTAATGGTGTGGGTGGTATGAGTCTGTTGGAGAACTCCTATCTGTAATGGTGTGGGTGGTATAGGTATGTGGGAGAACTCCTATCTGTAATGGTGTGGGTGGTATAGGTCTGTGGGAGAACTCCTATCTGTAATGGTGTGGGTGGTATGGGTCTGTGGGAGAACTCCTATCTGTAATGGTGTGGGTGGTATAGGTCTGTGGGAGAACTCCTATCTGTAATGGTGTGGGTGGTATAGGTATGTGGGGGAACTCCTATCCTTAATGGTGTGGGTGGTATAGGTCTGTGGGAGAACTCCTATCTGTAATGATGTGGGTGGTATAGGTATGTGGGAGAACTCCTATCTGTAATGGTGTGGGTGGTATAGGTATGTGGGAGAACTCCTATCTGTAATGGTGTGGATGGTATAGGTCTGTGGGAGAACTCCTATCTGTAATGATGTGGGTGGTATAGGTCTGTTGGAGAACTCCTATCTGTAATGATGTGGGTGGTATAGGTATGTGGGGGAACTCATATCTGTAATGGTGTGGGTGGTATAGGTGTGTGGGGGAACTCCTATCTGTAATGGTGTGGGTGGTATAGGTCTGTGGGAGAACTCCTATCCTTAATGATGTGGGTGGTATCGGTCTGTTGGAGAACTCCTATCTGTAATGATGTGGGTGGTATAGGTCTGTTGGAGAACTCCTATCTGTAATGATGTGGGTGGTATAGGTCTGTTGGGGAACTCCTATCTGTAATGGTGTGGGTGGTATAGGTCTGTTGGAGAACTCCTATCTGTAATGGTGTGGGTGGTATAGGTCTGTGGGAGAACTCCTATCTGTAATGGTGTGGGTGGTATAGGTCTGTGGGAGAACTCCTATCTGTAATGGTGTGGGTGGTATAGGTCTGTGGGAGAACTCCTATCCTTAATGGTGTGGGTGGTATAGGTCTGTGGGAGAACTATCTGTAATGGTGTGGGTGGTATGAGTCTGTTGGAGAACTCCTATCTGTAATGGTGTGGGTGGTATAGGTCTGTGGGAGAACTCCTATCTGTAATGGTGTGGGTGGTATAGGTCTGTGGGAGAACTCCTATCTGTAATGGTGTGGGTGGTATGGGTCTGTGGGAGAACTCCTATCTGTAATGGTGTTGGTGGTATAGGTCTGTGGGAGAACTCCTATCTGTAATGGTGTGGGTGGTATAGGTATGTGGGGGAACTCCTATCCTTAATGGTGTGGGTGGTATAGGTCTGTGGGAGAACTCCTATCTGTAATGGTGTGGGTGGTATAGGTCTGTTGGAGAACTCCTATCTGTAATGATGTGGGTGGTATAGGTATGTGGGGGAACTCCTATCTGTAATGATGTGGGTGGTATAGGTCTGTTGGAGAACTCCTATCTGTAATGATGTGGGTGGTATAGATCTGTGGAAGAACTCCTATCCTTAATGGTGTGGGTGGTATAGGTATGTGGGGGAACTCCTATCTGTAATAGTGTGGGTGGTATAGGTCTGTTGGAGAACTCCTATCTGTAATGGTGTGGGTGGTATAGGTCTGTGGGAGAACTCCTATCTGTAATAGTGTGGGTGGTATAGGTCTGTGGGAGAACTCCTATCTGTAATGATGTGGGTGGTATAGGTCTGTTGGAGAACTCCTATCTGTAATGATGTGGGTGGTATAGGTATGTGGGGGAACTCCTATCTGTAATGGTGTGGGTGGTATAGGTGTGTGGGAGAACTCCTATCTGTAATGGTGTGGGTGGTATAGGTCTGTGGGAGAACTCCTATCCTTAATGATGTGGGTGGTATGGGTCTGTTGGAGAACTCCTATCTGTAATGGTGTGGGTGGTATAGGTCTGTTGGAGAACTCCTATATGTAATGATGTGGGTGGTATAGGTATGTGGGGGAACTCCTATCCTTAATGGTGTGGGTGGTATAGGTGTGTGGGGGAACTCCTATCTGTAATGGTGTGGGTGGTATAGGTCTGTGGCAGAACTCCTATCTGTAATGATGTGGGTGGTATAGGTCTGTTGGAGAACTCCTATCTGTAATGATGTGGGTGGTATAGGTCTGTTGGGGAACTCCTATCTGTAATGGTGTGGGTGGTGTAGGTCTGTTGGAGAACTCCTATCTGTAATGGTGTGGGTGGTATAGGTCTGTGGGAGAACTCCTATCTGTAATGGTGTGGGTGGTATAGGTCTGTGGGAGAACTCCTATCTGTAATGGTGTGGGTGGTATAGGTCTGTGGGAGAACTCCTATCCTTAATGGTGTGGGTGGTATAGGTCTGTGGGAGAACTCCTATCTGTAATGGTGTGGGTGGTATGAGTCTGTTGGAGAACTCCTATCTGTAATGGTGTGGGTGGTATAGGTATGTGGGAGAACTCCTATCTGTAATGGTGTGGGTGGTATAGGTCTGTGGGAGAACTCCTATCTGTAATGGTGTGGGTGGTATGGGTCTGTGGGAGAACTCCTATCTGTAATGGTGTGGGTGGTATAGGTCTGTGGGAGAACTCCTATCTGTAATGGTGTGGGTGGTATAGGTATGTGGGGGAACTCCTATCCTTAATGGTGTGGGTGGTATAGGTCTGTGGGAGAACTCCTATCTGTAATGGTGTGGGTGGTATAGGTCTGTTGGAGAACTCCTATCTGTAATGATGTGGGTGGTATATGTATGTGGGGGAACTCCTATCTGTAATGATGTGGGTGGTATAGGTCTGTTGGAGAACTCCTATCTGTAATGGTGTGGGTGGTATAGGTATGTGGGGGAACTCCTATCTGTAATGGTGTGGGTGGTATAGGTGTGTGGGGGAACTCCTATCTGTAATGGTGTGGGTGGTATAGGTCTGTGGGAGAACTCCTATCTGTAATGATGTGGGTGGTATAGGTCTGTTGGGGAACTCCTATCTGTAATGGTGTGGGTGGTATAGGTCTGTGGGAGAACTCCTATCTGTAATGGTGTGGGTGGTATAGGTCTGTGGGAGAACTCCTATCTGTAATGGTGTGGGTGGTATGGGTCTGTGGGAGAACTCCTATCTGTAATGGTGTTGGTGGTATAGGTCTGTGGGAGAACTCCTATCTGTAATGGTGTGGGTGGTATAGGTATGTGGGGGAACTCCTATCCTTAATGGTGTGGGTGGTATAGGTCTGTGGGAGAACTCCTATCTGTAATGGTGTGGGTGGTATAGGTCTGTTGGAGAACTCCTATCTGTAATGATGTGGGTGGTATAGGTATGTGGGGGAACTCCTATCTGTAATGATGTGGGTGGTATAGGTCTGTTGGAGAACTCCTATCTGTAATGATGTGGGTGGTATAGATCTGTGGAAGAACTCCTATCCTTAATGGTGTGGGTGGTATAGGTATGTGGGGGAACTCCTATCTGTAATAGTGTGGGTGGTATAGGTCTGTTGGAGAACTCCTATCTGTAATGGTGTGGGTGGTATAGGTCTGTGGGAGAACTCCTATCTGTAATAGTGTGGGTGGTATAGGTCTGTGGGAGAACTCCTATCTGTAATGATGTGGGTGGTATAGGTCTGTTGGAGAACTCCTATCTGTAATGATGTGGGTGGTATAGGTATGTGGGGGAAATCCTATCTGTAATGGTGTGGGTGGTATAGGTGTGTGGGAGAACTCCTATCTGTAATGGTGTGGGTGGTATAGGTCTGTGGGAGAACTCCTATCCTTAATGATGTGGGTGGTATGGGTCTGTTGGAGAACTCCTATCTGTAATGGTGTGGGTGGTATAGGTCTGTTGGAGAACTCCTATATGTAATGATGTGGGTGGTATAGGTATGTGGGGGAACTCCTATCCTTAATGGTGTGGGTGGTATAGGTGTGTGGGGGAACTCCTATCTGTAATGGTGTGGGTGGTATAGGTCTGTGGCAGAACTCCTATCTGTAATGATGTGGGTGGTATAGGTCTGTTGGAGAACTCCTATCTGTAATGATGTGGGTGGTATAGGTCTGTTGGGGAACTCCTATCTGTAATGGTGTGGGTGGTGTAGGTCTGTTGGAGAACTCCTATCTGTAATGGTGTGGGTGGTATAGGTCTGTGGGAGAACTCCTATCTGTAATGGTGTGGGTGGTATAGGTCTGTGGGAGAACTCCTATCTGTAATGGTGTGGGTGGTATAGGTCTGTGGGAGAACTCCTATCCTTAATGGTGTGGGTGGTATAGGTCTGTGGGAGAACTCCTATCTGTAATGGTGTGGGTGGTATGAGTCTGTTGGAGAACTCCTATCTGTAATGGTGTGGGTGGTATAGGTATGTGGGAGAACTCCTATCTGTAATGGTGTGGGTGGTATAGGTCTGTGGGAGAACTCCTATCTGTAATGGTGTGGGTGGTATGGGTCTGTGGGAGAACTCCTATCTGTAATGGTGTGGGTGGTATAGGTCTGTGGGAGAACTCCTATCTGTAATGGTGTGGGTGGTATAGGTATGTGGGGGAACTCCTATCCTTAATGGTGTGGGTGGTATAGGTCTGTGGGAGAACTCCTATCTGTAATGGTGTGGGTGGTATAGGTCTGTTGGAGAACTCCTATCTGTAATGATGTGGGTGGTATATGTATGTGGGGGAACTCCTATCTGTAATGATGTGGGTGGTATAGGTCTGTTGGAGAACTCCTATCTGTAATGGTGTGGGTGGTATAGGTATGTGGGGGAACTCCTATCTGTAATGGTGTGGGTGGTATAGGTGTGTGGGGGAACTCCTATCTGTAATGGTGTGGGTGGTATAGGTCTGTGGGAGAACTCCTATCTGTAATGATGTGGGTGGTATAGGTCTGTTGGGGAACTCCTATCTGTAATGGTGTGGGTGGTATAGGTCTGTTGGAGAACTCCTATCTGTAATGATGTGGGTGGTATAGGTCTGTTGGAGAACTCCTATCTGTAATGATGTGGGTGGTATAGGTCTGTTGGGGAACTCCTATCTGTAATGGTGTGGGTGGTATAGGTCTGTGGGAGAACTCCTATCTGTAATGGTGTGGGTGGTATAGGTCTGTGGGAGAACTCCTATCTGTAATGGTGTGGGTGGTATAGGTCTTTTGGAGAACTCCTATCCTTAATGGTGTGGGTGGTATAGGTCTGTGTGAGAACTCCTATCTGTAATGATGTGGGTGGTATAGGTCTGTTGGGGAACTCCTATCTGTAATGGTGTGGGTGGTATAGGTCTGTTGGAGAACTCCTATCTGTAATGATGTGGGTGGTATAGGTCTGTTGGAGAACTCCTATCTGTAATGATGTGGGTGGTATAGGTCTGTTGGGGAACTCCTATCTGTAATGGTGTGGGTGGTATAGGTCTGTGGGAGAACTCCTATCTGTAATGGTGTGGGTGGTATAGGTCTTTTGGAGAACTCCTATCCTTAATGGTGTGGGTGGTATAGGTCTGTGGGAGAACTCCTATCTGTAATGGTGTGGGTGGTATGAGTCTGTTGGAGAACTCCTATCTGTAATGGTGTGGGTGGTATAGGTCTGTGGGAGAACTCCTATCTGTAATGGTGTGGGTGGTATAGGTCTGTGGGAGAACTCCTATCTGTAATGGTGTGGGTGGTATGGGTCTGTGGGAGAACTCCTATCTGTAATGGTGTGGGTGGTATAGGTCTGTGGGAGAACTCCTATCTGTAATGGTGTGGGTGGTATAGGTATGTGGGGGAACTCCTATCCTTAATGGTGTGGGTGGTATAGGTCTGTGGGAGAACTCCTATCTGTAATGGTGTGGGTGGTATAGGTCTGTTGGAGAACTCCTATCTGTAATGATGTGGGTGGTATAGGTATGTGGGGGAACTCCTATCTGTAATGATGTGGGTGGTATAGGTCTGTTGGAGAACTCCTATCTGTAATGATGTGGGTGGTATAGGTCTGTGGAAGAACTCCTATCCTTAATGGTGTGGGTGGTATAGGTATGTGGGGGAACTCCTATCTGTAATGATGTGGGTGGTATAGGTCTGTTGGAGAACTCCTATCTGTAATGGTGTGGGTGGTATAGGTCTGTGGGAGAACTCCTATCTGTAATAGTGTGGGTGGTATAGGTCTGTGGGAGAACTCCTATCTGTAATGATGTGGGTGGTATAGGTCTGTTGGAGAACTCCTATCTGTAATGATGTGGGTGGTATAGGTATGTGGGGGAACTCCTATCTGTAATGGTGTGGGTGGTATAGGTGTGTGGGGGAACTCCTATCTGTACTGGTGTGGGTGGTATAGGTCTGTGGGAGAACTCCTATCCTTCATGATGTGGGTGGTATAGGTCTGTTGGAGAACTCCTATCTGTAATGATGTGAGTGGTATAGGTATGTGGGGGAACTCCTATCCTTAATGGTGTGGGTGGTATAGGTGTGTGGGGGAACTCCTATCTGTAATTATGTGGGTGGTATAGGTATGTGGGGGAACTCCTATCTGTAATGATGTGGGTGGTATAGGTCTGTTGGAGAACTCCTATCTGTAATGATGTGGGTGGTATAGGTCTGTTGGGGAACTCCTATCTGTAATGGTGTGGGTGGTATAGGTCTGTTGGAGAACTCCTATCTGTAATGATGTGGGTGGTATAGGTCTGTTGGAGAACTCCTATCTGTAATGATGTGGGTGGTATAGGTCTGTTGGAGAACTCATATCTGTAATGATGTGGGTGGTATAGGTCTGTTGGGGAACTCCTATCTGTAATGGTGTGGGTGGTATAGGTCTGTTGGATAACTCCTATCTGTAATGGTGTGGGTGGTATAGGTCTGTGGGAGAACTCCTATCTGTAATGGTGTGGGTGGTATAGGTCTGTGGGAGAACTCCTATCTGTAATGGTGTGGGTGGTATAGGTCTGTGGGAGAACTCCTATCCTTAATGGTGTGGGTGGTATAGGTCTGTGGGAGAACTCCTATCTGTAATGGTGTGGGTGGTATAGGTATGTGGGGGAACTCCTATCCTTAATGGTGTGGGTGGTATAGGTCTGTGGGAGAACTCCTATCTGTAATGGTGTGGGTGGTATAGGTCTGTTGGAGAACTCCTATCTGTAATGATGTGGGTGGTATAGGTATGTGGGGGAACTCCTATCTGTAATGATGTGGGTGGTATAGGTCTGTTGGAGAACTCCTATCTGTAATGATGTGGGTGGTATAGGTCTGTGGGATAACTCCTATCCTTAGTGGTGTGGGTGGTATAGGTATGTGGGGGAACTCCTATCTGTAATAGTGTGGGTGGTATAGGTCTGTTGGAGAACTCCTATCTGTAATGGTGTGGGTGGTATAGGTCTGTGGGAGAACTCCTATCTGTAATAGTGTGGGTGGTATAGGTCTGTGGGAGAACTCCTATCTGTAATGATGTGGGTGGTATAGGTCTGTTGGAGAACTCCTATCTGTAATGGTGTGGGTGGTATAGGTCTGTGGGGGAACTCCTATCTGTAATGATGTGGGTGGTATAGGTCTGTTGGAGAACTCCTATCTGTAATGATGTGGGTGGTATAGGTATGTGGGAGAACTCCTATCTGTAATGGTGTGGGTGGTATAGGTCTGTGGGAGAACTCCTATCTGTAATGATGTGGGTGGTATAGGTCTGTGGGAGAACTCCTATCTGTAATGGTGTGGGTGGTATAGGTCTGTTGGAGAACTATCTGTAATGGTGTGGGTGGTATAGGTCTGTGGGGGAACTCCTATCTGTAATGATGTGGGTGGTATAGGTCTGTTGGAGAACTCCTATCTGTAATGATGTGGGTGGTATAGGTATGTGGGAGAACTCCTATCTGTAATGGTGTGGGTGGTATAGGTCTGTTGGGGAACTCCTATCTGTAATGGTGTGGGTGGTATAGGTCTGTTGGAGAACTCCTATCTGTAATGGTGTGGGTGGTATAGGTCTGTGGGAGAACTCCTATCTGTAATGATGTGGGTGGTATAGGTCTGTGGGGGAACTCCTATCTGTAATGGTGTGGGTGGTATAGGTCTGTGGGAGAACTCCTATCTGTAATGGTGTGGGTGGTATGGGTCTGTGGGAGAATTCCTATCTGTAATGGTGTGGGTGGTATAGGTCTGTGGGAGAACTCCTATCTGTAATGGTGTGGGTGGTATAGGTCTGTGGGAGAACTCCTATCTGTAATGATGTGGGTGGTATAGGTCTGTGGGAGAACTCCTATCTGTAATGGTGTGGGTGGTATAGGTCTGTGGGAGAACTCCTATCTGTAATGATGTGGGTGGTATAGGTCTGTGGGAGAACTCCTATCTGTAATGGTGTGGATGGTATAGGTCTTCTCCAGCTGTTATCACAGGAGAACAATGCAACGATGATGTTCCACTCTACAGGTCATTGGTTCTAACCCCCTCTCTGTTCCACTCTATAGGTCATTGGTTCTAACCCCCTCTCTGTTCCACTCTATAGGTCATTGGTTCTAACCCCCTCTCTGTTCCACTCTATAGGTCATTGGTTCTAACCCCCTCTCTGTTCCACTCTATAGGTCATTGGTTCTAACCCCCTCTCTGTTCCACTCTATAGGTCATTGGTTCTAACCCCCTCTCTTTTCCACCCTATAGGTAATTGGTTCTAACCCCCTCTTTGTTCTACCCTATAGGTAATTGGTTCTAACCCCCTCTGTTCCACCCTATAGGTAATTGGTTCTAACCCCATCTGTTTCCACCCCCGGGTCTCTGCTGTCAGTCAGCTTCTTATAATCCCTTCTCTGTTCCATAATATAGGCCAGTGGTTCCACCCTTCTGATATTTCCCTGTTGTCTGAATCGCCCCTTCCTCTCCCCTCCTCCCCTCTGCTGGTGTAAAGGAGCTCCATGGTCAGGTTGTTAAAGGTCTATATTTGGGTCAGATGGTTTCTAGTGGTGCCTGTATCAACATCGGATAGCTGTATAATCCTACTGGAGTTGGAGAATCTATGAAACTCCTTAAATATAACCTCTGGTTTAAACTCTCATTCCTTACTTTGTCAGCCTGTCAATCCCCCTCCCTGCATCAAAGCTTTAGTAACTTTGTTAACTCTGTGTTAGCTGCCTGAGTTGGTCTGGTTTAGCTGTCTCTATGTGGCCTGTGGGATGGAACTTTACAATTTGTGTAAATGTTCTGTGATGGTTGCATGGTTGTTCTGTGATGGTTGCATGGTTGTTCTGTGATGGTTGCATGTTTGTTCTGTGATGGTTGCATGGTTGTTCTGTGATGGCTGTATGGTTGTTCTGTGATGGCTGTATGGATGTTAGGAGATGGATTGTATGAATGTTCTGTGATTGTTGTATGAATGTTATGAGATGGTTGTATGGATGTTCTGTGATGGTTGCATGGTTGTTCTGTGATGGTTGCATGGCTGTTCTGTGATGGTTGCATGGTTGTTCTGTGATGGCTGTATGGTTGTTCTGTGATGGCTGTATGGATGTTAGGAGATGGATTGTATGAATGTTCTGTGATTGTTGTATGAATGTTATGAGATGGTTGTATGGATGTTCTGTGATGGTTGCATGGTTGTTCTGTGATGGTTGCATGGTTGTTCTGTGATGGTTGCATGTTTGTTCTGTGATGGTTGCATGGTTGTTCTGTGATGGCTGTATGGTTGTTCTGTGATGGTTGCATGGTTGTTCTGTGATGGCTGTATGGTTGTTCTGTGATGGCTGTATGGTTGTTCTGTGATGGTTGCATGGTTGTTCTGTGATGGCTGTATGGTTGTTCTGTGATGGTTGTATGGATGTTAGGAGATGGATTGTATGAATGTTCTGTGATTGTTGTATGAATGTTATGAGATGGTTGTATGGATGTTATGAGATGGTTGTACGGATGTTATGAGAAGGTTGTATGAATGTTAGGAGATGGTTGTATGGATGTTATGAGAAGGTTGTATGAATGTTAGGAGATGGTTGTATGAATGTTCTGTGATGGTTGTATGGATGTTATGAGGGGCCTCCCGAGTGGCTCAGTAGTCTAAGGCTGTGCCACTAGAGATCCTGGGTTCGAGTCCAGGCTCTATCGCAGCCGGCAGCGACCGGGAGACCCATGAGACGGCATCCAGGTTAGGGGAGGGCTCTTGTCCCAATCCACACTAGCTACTCCTGTGGTGGGCCGGGTGCAATGCATGCTGACACGGTCGCCAGGTGTACGGTGTTTCCTCCCACACGTTGGTGCGGCTGGCTTCTGGCTTAAGCGGGCATTGTGTCAAGAAGCAGTGCGGCTTGGCTGGGTTGTATTTCAGAGGACGCACGGCTCTCAACCTTCGCCTCGAGTCCGTCGCCGCGAGTCCGTCGCCTCGAGTCCGTCGCCGCGAGTCCGTAAGGGAGTTGCAGCGATGGGACAAGACTGTAACTATCAGTTGGATACCACGAAATTGGGGAGAAAAAGGGGTAAAAATTCAAAGTAAATTATGTTCTGTGATGGTTGTATGAATGTTCTGTGATGGTTGTGTGGAGGTTCCTCCCAATACATTGAGGTTGACAGGTCTTCTCAGTGTTCTCTGACCCTGAGGTAGTGTTAGGGGTCAGGGTTAGGTAGGGTTAGTGAGGTAGGGTTAGGGGTCAGGGTTAGGTAGGGTTAGTGAGGTAGGGTTAGGGGTCAGGGTTAGGTAGGGTTACTGAGGTAGGGTTAGTGGTCAGGGTTAGGTAGGGTTACTGAGGTAGGGTTGGGGGTCATGGTTAGGTAGGGTTAGTGAGGTAGGGTTGGGGGTCATGGTTAGGTAGGGTTAGTGAGGTAGGGTTAGGGGTCAGGGTTAGGTAGGGTTACTGAGGTAGGGTTAGGTAGGGTTAGTGAGGTAGGGTTAGGGGTCAGGGTTAGGTAGGGTTAGTGAGGTAGGGTTAGGGGTCAGGGTTAGGTAGGGTTACTGAGGAAGGGTTGGGGTTCAGGGTTAGGTAGGGTTACTGAGGTAGTGTTAGGGGTCAGGGTTAGGTAGGGTTACTGAGGTAGGGTTGGGGGTCAGGGTTAGGTAGGGTTACTGAGGTAGGGTTAGGGGTCAGGGTTAGGTAGGGTTAGTGAGGTAGGGTTAGGGGTCAGGGTTAGGTAGGGTTAGTGAGGTAGGGTTAGGGGTCTGGGTTAGGTAGGGTTAGTGAGGTAGGGTTAGGGGTCAGGGTTAGGTAGGGTTAGTGAGGTAGGGTTAGGGGTCAGGGTTAGGTAGGGTTACTGAGGTAGGGTTGGGGGTCAGGGTTAGGTAGGGTTACTGAGGTAGTGTTAGGGGTCAGGGTTAGGTAGGGTTACTGAGGTAGGGTTGGGGGTCAGGGTTAGGTAGGGTTACTGAGGTAGGGTTAGGGGTCAGGGTTAGGTAGGGTTAGTGAAGTAGGGTTAGGGGTCTGGGTTGTTTGTTTGGTAGGGTTAGTTTGATAGACAGGTGTCAGATTTAGTGTCTGAGCCTGAACCAACTGACCTCTAAACTCTAACCTCTGACCTAGAAGTCTTATGAATAGCTCTCTGGCATTGCTGTCTGACCTCGTACCCGACAGGAAGTCTGAGGTCTTATGCAACACACAACTCTGTCCTCCAGACTTCCAAATGACATCAATGTATGATTTAGGTAAAAGCCCACCCGACAGAGAGTGATCTGAAGCTGGGATTGGCCTGTCGTAAAGCATCTTACAGGCTAGCTTAGGGGTTTCAATCCTAGCTCTGTACATAGGAACATGTCCTTAGGCAGCTTTCCACTCCCTAAGACACCATGTCATTAGCTATGGCACAGTCTGATGTGAGCCTGATACCTGCTACCTACCTGCTAACCTGCCTCAACACTTCAACCTACCTGCTGCTTGCCCTCAACATCACAGAGTTCTATCAGGTTCTACTGGGTTCACTCGGGTTCTACTAGATTCTACCAGGTTCTGAGGTTCTACCAGGTTCTAACAGGTTCTGAGGTTCTACCAGGTTCTATCATACTGTTCCACTGTTCTCAGGGCGGGGTATCACCAAACATAGAGGTGAGCATTCACCAAGGTTAGAAGTTGGCTTTAGGCTTAGAGAGTGGAGGTGGCTTTAGGCTTAGAGAGTGGAGGTGGCTTTAGGCTTAGAGAGTGGAGGTGGCTTTAGGCTTAGAGAGTGGAGGTGGCTTTAGGCTTAGAGAGTGGAGGTGGCTTTAGGCTTAGAGAGTGGAGGTGGCTTTAGGCTTAGAGAGTGGAGGTGGCTTTAGGATTAGACGTTGGGTTTCGGGTTAGAGGTTGGAGATGGTCAGACAGGACCAGATTAACAGGAAGAGGAGGGGGCTGAGAGGCTTTGGTCCTGATAACATTAGTGGAACATGACCTAATGAGGCCAGACAGACATGCTCCATGTGCTCTATACATACTGCCCAGCCTCCCTACAGCCACAGCTCTTCCAGGCCAGAGGCCTGGTACCAAAGTACCATATCAGACCTCATGTATTGAGCCTGGATGATACAGCAAAACCTATAGTTACTACATCATGGAAAACCCAAACATGTCTGGTCTGTTGTATGTCAGCACGTCTGTTGTATGTCAGCGCGTCTGTCAGCACGTCTGTCGTCTGTCAGCACGTCTGTTGTATGTCAGCACGTCTGTCGTCTGTCAGCACGTCTGTTGTATGTCTGCACGTCTGTCAGCACGTCTGTTGTATGTCAGCACGTCTGTTGTATGTCAGCACGTCTGTCAGCACGTCTGTCAGCACGTCTGTTGTATGTCAGATCGTCTGTCGTATGTCAGCACGTCTGTCAGCACGTCTGTCGTCTGTCAGCACGTCTGTCAGCACGTCTGTCGTCTGTCAGCACGTCTGTCAGCACGTCTGTTGTATGTCAGATCGTCTGTCGTATGTCAGCACGTCTGTCAGCACGTCTGTCATCTGTCAGCACGTCTGCCGTATACCCGTACATGTTCGTGGTTTGTCCATACATCCAGACAGTACATATTTAGTCCACAATAACATTTGGACCAGATTTCTGTTTTCAACAGTCAGAGCAGTGATGTCATAGAATGAGCTGAATGACAGTGTAGATCCCCTACTCCACACCTGGTGATGTCATATCTTCTTTTTCATCTGCTGCCCTAGGTATATCAACAAGGCACGTCGTCTCTTCATACTAGGCTGTACTGTCCAGCCCAATGGTAGAGTCTCTCCATGCTAGGCTGTACTGTCCTGCCCAATGGTAGAGTCTCTCCATGCTAGGCTGTACTGTCCTGCCCAATGGTAGAGTCTCTCCATGCAAGGCTGTACTGTCCAGCCCAATGGTAGAGTCTCTCCATGCTAGAATGTACTGTCCAGCCCAATGGTAGAGTCTCTCCACAATAGGCTGTACTGTCCAGCCCAATGGTAGAGTCTCTCCATACAAGGCCGTACTGTCCAGCCCAATGGTAGAGTGTCTCCATACAAGGCCGTACTGTCCAGCCCAATGGTAGAGTCTCTCCATGCTAGGCTGTACTGTCCAGCCCAATGGTAGAGTCTCTCCATGCTAGGCTGTACTGTCCAGCCCAATGGTAAAGTCTCTCCATGCTAGGCTGTACTGTCCAGCCCCATTGTAGAGTCTCTCCATGCTAGGCTGTACTGTCCAGCCCAATGGTAAAGTCTCTCCATGCTAGGCTGTACTGTCCAGCCCCATGGTAGAGTCTCTCCATGCTAGGCTGTACTGTCCAGCTCCATGGTCTGAGTCTGAAGATGCTAGGCTGTGTGGTGGCTGTGGAGCCGCATGTTAGGAGTTCTTGGTTTATTTATTTTTTATTTTTTTCCTTTGATGATGACTTCAATAAATAACAAATATATTTATATATCATATATAGCCATGTAGAAACTACATGTATTTCACATAACTTAAATAATAATTTATATGTACAGCCCCCCCTTCATAATAAGGAAATATATTCCATAATGTCTATGGTCGAGTTGTGTGTTTACGTCCTGCGGTGTTTCCGTGACAACGCACAGACACAGGAAGTGTCTATCCGTATCCAGCGCCAGCCCACAGAGGTCCGGTCCTGCGTCAGAGCTCTGACGTACGTCTGAGAGGTCTTACACTGCGAGTTCCAGTGTTTGTCATCGATGCCACGACAGCCGCTCTTAAAAGGTTTGGCAGTCCGACACTTGGTCTCATAGAAGTACTGCTTAACAAAGTTGCTTTCGGCGGTTCCCATCTTTATCTGATCCAGGACGGTGACCTGACGACCCCTGATGTCCACCGCATTCGTCTTGTCTGTCACCCACTGTGATTGGCTGTCACAGACAGAGTACTCCCCGCGGTAACTCTTGTGTTCTGCGTATCTCTTCCTGCGGGTCTTGTTGGTTCTGTCAGAGCTGCCCACATAGTCATCTATAGAGTAGAGCGGAGGAGGCTGCAGGGGAGCCCGCTCACTCAGCAGGACCCGGGGAGAGTTGTAGTGTTTCTGCTGCTCCAGCAGGTCAGACGACCTGGGCTGGTACAGCGAGCTGCGCCTCTCCAGGAATCTACTGTCGTCCAGAGGGGTGTCAATGGCGAGCAGGCCCAATGGTGGCAATGTGTCCTGGGCCTGCCTGTCCTGGCCCTCACCCTGCCTCCCCCGGCCGCGGGTCAGGTCCGCCTGCAGCAGCTGGATGATGAGGGAGTTGATGGGGTCCTGGGTGGGCGGGGGCTGCTGGCGCTCCATGTGCGTTGCCTGGATACCGTAGAGGTACGCTAGGAACAACACATACAGCAACATGGACATCACTAGATTCACCTGTAAGATCTGTGGAGTAGAGGAGACAGGATATCAGTTATTAATCACCTATAATCAATAATTACACCACTAGATTCACCTGTAAGATCTGTGGAGTAGAGACAGAATATCAGTTATTAATCACCTATAATCAATAATTACACCACTAGATTCACCTGTAAAATCTGTGGAGTAGAGGATTCAGAATATCAGTTATTAATCACCTATAATCAGTAATTACACCACTAGATTCACCTGTAAGATCTGTGGAGTATAGGAAACAGAATATCAGTTATTAATCACCTATAATCAATAATTACACCACTAGATTCACCTGTAAGATCTGTGGAGTAGAGACAGAATATCAGTTATTAATCACCTATAATCAATAATTACACCACTAGATTCACCTGTAAGATCTGTGGAGTAGAGGAGACAGACTATCAGGTATTAATCACCTATAATCAATAATTACACCACTAGATTCAGTTATTCTGGATTCAGTTACTGATTCAGATACTGATTCAGATCAGTTATAATTTATTAATCACCTGGAGCATTATCAATGTTTTATATTCTGAATCTAGAATCATGCCAAAATGCTAATAGAATTAGTCCTAGAACATTATGAATGTTGTTTTATGTTCTGAATCTAGAATCATGCCAAAATGCTAATGGTATTAGTCCTGGAACATTATGAATGTTGTTTTATGTTCTGAATCTAGAATAATGCCAAAATGCTAATAGAATTAGTCCTGGAGCATTATGAATGTTGATTTATATTCTGAATCTAGAATCATGCCAAAATGCTAATGGAATTAGTCCTGGAGCATTATGAATGTTGATTTATGTTCTGAATCTAGAATCATGCCAAAATGCTAATATAATTAGTCCTGGAGCATTATGAATGTTGTTTTATGTTCTGAATCTAGAATCATGACAAAATGCTAATATAATTAGTCCTGGAGCATTATGAATGTTGTTTTATGTTCTGAATCTAGAATCATGCCAAAATGCTAATATAATTAGTCCTGGAGCATTATGAATGTTGTTTTATGTTCTGAATCTAGAATCATGCCAAAATGCTAATGGTATTAGTCCTGGAACATTATGAATGTTGTTTTATGTTCTGAATCTAGAATCATGCCAAAATACTAATAGAATTAGTCCTGGAGCATTATGAATGTTGATTTATATTCTGAATCTAGAATCATGCCAAAATGCTAATGGAATTAGTCCTGGAGCATTATGAATGTTGATTTATGTTCTGAATCTAGAATCATGCCAAAATGCTAATATAATTAGTCCTGGAGCATTATGAATGTTGTTTTATGTTCTGAATCTAGAATCATGCCAAAATGCTAATGGAATTAGTCCTGGAACATTATGAATGTTGTTTTATGTTCTGAATCTAGAATCATGCCAAAATGCTAACGGCATTAGTCCTGGAGCATTATGAATGTTGTTTTATGTTCTGAATCTAGAATCATGCCCAAATGGTAATATAATTAGTCCTGGAGCATTATGAATGTTGTTTTATGTTCTGAATCTAGAATCATGCCAAAATGCTAATAGAATTAGTCCTGGAGCATTATGAATGTTGTTTTATGTTCTGAATCTAGAATCATGCCAAAATGCTAATAGAATTAGTCCTGGAACATTATGAATGTTGTTTTATGTTCTGAATCTAGAATCATGCCAAAATGCTAATGGTATTAGCCCTGGAACATTATGAATGTTGTTTTATGTTCTGAATCTAGAATCATGCCAAAATGCTAATAGAATTAGTCCTGGAGCATTATGAATGTTGATTTATATTCTGAATCTAGAATCATGCCAAAATGCTAATGGAATTAGTCCTGGAGCATTATGAATGTTGATTTATGTTCTGAATCTAGAATCATGCCAAAATGCTAATATAATTAGTCCTGGAGCATTATGAATGTTGTTTTATGTTCTGAATCTAGAATCATGCCAAAATGCTAATAGAATTAGTCCTGGAACATTATGAATGTTGTTTTATGTTCTGAATCTAGAATCATGCCAAAATGCTAACGGCATTAGTCCTGGAGCATTATGAATGTTGTTTTATGTTCTGAATCTAGAATCATGCCAAAATGCTAATAGAATTAGTCCTGGAGCATTATGAATGTTGTTTTATGTTCTGAATCTAGAATCATGCCAAAATGCTAATAGAATTAGTCCTGGAGCATTATGAATGTTGTTTTATGTTCTGAATCTAGAATCATGCCAAAATGCTAATAGAATTAGTCCTGGAGCATTATGAATGTTGTTTTATGTTCTGAATCTAGAATCATGCCAAAATGCTAATAGAATTAGTCCTAGAACATTATGAATGTTGTTTTATGTTCTGAATCTAGAATCATGCCAAAATGCTAATGGAATTAGTCGTGGAGCATTATGAATGTTGTTTTATGTTCTGAATCTAGAATCATGCCAAAATGCTAATATAATTAGTCCTGGAACATTATGAATGTTGTTTTATGTTCTGAATCTAGAATCATGCCAAAATGCTAATGGAATTAGTCCTGGAACATTATGAATGTTGTTTTATGTTCTGAATCTAGAATCATGCCAAAATGCTAATAGAATTAGTCCTGGAACATTATGAATGTTGTTTTATGTTCTGAATCTAGAATCATGCCAAAATGCTAATGGAATTAGTCCTGGAACATTATGAATGCTGTTTTATGAATGGAAAGGCACTGGAGCGATGAACCACTCTTGATGTCTCTGCCTGGCCGGCTGAGTAACTGGCTTACTGGTGCTCTTCCATGCCGTCCCTAGGAGGGGTGCGTCACTTGAGTGGGTTGAGTCACTGACATGATCTTCCTGTCCGGGTTGGCCCCACCCCCCTCGGGTTTGTTCCGTGGGGGACATCTTCGTGGGCTATACTTGGCCTTGTCTCAGGGTAGTAAGTAGGTGGTTGAAGATATCCCTCTAGTGGTGTGGGGGCTGTGCTGTGCCTGTCCGGGGGATTCATCGGATGGGGTCACAGTGTCAGCCGACCCCTCCTGTCTCAGGCTCCAATATTTATGCTGCAATAGTTTGGGTCAGGGGGGTAGGGTCAGTCTGTTATATCTGGAGTATTTCTCCTGTCTTATCGGGTGTCCTGTGTGAATTTAAGTATGCTCTGTGTAATTCTCTCCCTCCCCTCCCGGAGGACCTGAGCCTCAGGACAATCTGGCCTGATGACTCCTTGCTGTCCCCAGTCCACCTGGCCGTGCTGCTGCTCCAGTTTCAACTGTTCTGCCTGCGACTATGGAACCCTGGCCTGTTCACCGGACATTCTACCTGTCCCGGACCTGCTGTTTTCGACTCTCTCTCTCTACCGCACCTGCTGTCTCTAACTTTGAATGATCGTCTATGAAAAGCCAACTGACATTTACTCCTGAGGTGCTGACCTGTTGCACCCTTTACAACCACTGTCATTATTATTATTATTTGACCCTGCTGGTCATCTATGAACGTTTGAATATCTTGGCCATGTTCTGTTATAATCTCAACCCGACATAGCCAGAAGAGGACTGGCCGTCCCTCTCCCCCTCTCTAGGGAGTTTTTCCTAGCCACTGTGCTTCTGCTTGTGTTTGGGATTTAAGCTGGGTTTCTGTACAGCACTTTGTGACATCAGCTGATGTAAAAAGGGCTTTATAAATAAATAAATACATTTGATTGATTGATTTTATGTTCTGAATCTAGAAAATCATGACAAAATGACTAGGAGTAGGAGGAGGGGGAGAGGGACTAGGAGGAGGAGGAGAAGGGGGAGAGGGTCTAGGAGGAGGAGGGGGGCTAGGAGGAGGAGGGGGAGAGGGCCTAGGAGGAGAATGAGGGGGAGGGGGACTAGGAGGAGGAGGAGGAGGGGGAGGGGGACTAGGAGGAGGAGGGGGAGGGGGACTAGGAGGAGGAGGGGGGCTAGGAGGAGGAGGGGGAGAGGGCCTAGGAGGAGAAGGAGGGGGAGGGGGACTAGGAGGAGGAGGAGGGGGAGGGGGACTAGGAGGAGGAGGGGGAGGGGGACTAGAAGGAGGAGGGGGGAGATGGACTAGGAGGAGGAGGAGGGGGAGAGGGACTAGGAGGAGGAGGGGGACAAGGAGGAGGAGAAGGACTAGGAGGAGGAGGAGGGGGACTAGGAGGAGGAGGAGGAGGGGGACTAGGAGGAGGAGAAGGGGGAGATGGACTAGGAGGAGGGGGAGGTGGAGGGGGAGGTGGACTAGGAGGAGGGGGAGAGGGACTAGGAGGAGGAGGGGGACTAGGAGTAGGAGGGGGACAAGGAGGAGGAGGGGGGGGGACTAGGAGGAGGAGGGGGGGACTAGGAGGAGGAGGAGGACAAGGAGGAAGGGGAGAGGGACTAGGAGGAGGAGAGGGGGGAGGGGGACTGGGGGGCGAGGAGGGGGAGGGGGACTAGGAGGAGGAGGACTAGGAGGAGAAGGGGGAGGGACTAGGAGGAGGAGGAGGGGAGAGGGACTAGGAGGAGGAGGAGGGGGAGAGATTAGGACTAGGAGGAGGAGGGGGAGGAGGACTAGGAGGGGGAGGAGGACTAGTAGGAGGAGGGGTAGGGGGACTAGGAGGAGGAGGGGGAGGAGGACTAGGAGGGGAGGAGGACTAGGAGGAGGAGGGGGAGGAGGACTAGGAAGGGGAGGGGGAGGGGGACTAGGAGGAGAAGGGGGAGAGGGACTAGGAGGAGGAGGAGGGGGAGAGAGACTAGGAGGAGGAGGGGGACTAGGAGGAGGAGGAGGGGGAGGGGGACTAGGAGGAGGAGGGGGATTAGGAGGAGGAGGGGAGAGGAACTAGCAGGAGGAGGGGGAGAGGGACTAGGAGGAGGAGGGGAGAGGGACTAGGAGGAGGAGGGGTACAGGGACTAGGAGGGGGAGGGGTACTAGGAGGAGGAGGGGGACTAGGAGGAGGAGGAGGACTAGGAGGAGGAGGGGGAGGAGGACTAGGAGGGGGAGGGGGACTAGGAGGGGGAGGGGGAGGAGGACTAGGAGGGGGAGGGGGACTAGGAGGAGAAGGACTAGGAGGAGGAGGGGGAGGAGGACTAGGAGGGGGAGGGTGACTAGGAGGAGGGGGAGCGGGACTAGGAGGAGGGGGAGGGGGACTAGGAGGAGGAGGAGGGGGACTAGGAGGAGGAGGGGGGAGAGGAGGAGGGGGAGAGAGACTAGGAGGAGGAGGGGGAGGGGGACTAGGAGGAGAAGGGGGAGGGACTAGGAGGAGGAGGAGGGGAGAGATTAGGACTAGGAGGAGGAGGGGAGGAGGACTAGGAGGGGGAGGAGGACTAGTAGGAGGAGGGGTAGGGGGACTAGGAGGAGGAGGGGGAGGAGGACTAGGAGGGGAGGAGGACTAGGAGGAGGAGGGGGAGGAGGACTAGGAAGGGGAGGGGGAGGGGGACTAGGAGGAGAAGGGGGAGAGGGACTAGGAGGAGGAGGAGGGGGAGAGAGACTAGGAGGAGGAGGGGGACTAGGAGGAGGAGGAGGGGGAGGGGGACTAGGAGGAGGAGGGGGACTAGGAGGAGGAGGGGAGAGGAACTAGCAGGAGGAGGGGGAGAGGGACTAGGAGGAGGAGGGGAGAGGGACTAGGAGGAGGAGGGGTACAGGGACTAGGAGGGGGAGGGGTACTAGGAGGAGGAGGGGGACTAGGAGGAGGAGGAGGACTAGGAGGAGGAGGGGGAGGAGGACTAGGAGGGGGAGGGGGACTAGGAGGGCGAGGGGGACTAGTACTAGGAGGGGGAGGGGGACTAGGAGGAGAAGGACTAGGAGGAGGAGGGGGAGGAGGACTAGGAGGGGGAGGGTGACTAGGAGGAGGAGGAGGGGGAGAGGGACTAGGAGGAGGGGGAGGGGGACTAGGAGGAGGAGGAGGGGGAGAGGAACTAGGAGGAGGAGGGGGGAGAGGAGGAGGGGGAGAGAGACTAGGAGGAGGAGGGGGTGGGGGAGGAGGAGGAGGGGGAGGGGGACTAGGAGGAGGAGGTGGGGGACAAGGAGGAGGAGGAGGAGGGGGACTAGGAGCTGGAGAAGGAGGAGTGGGAATAGGAGGAGGAAGGGGACTCGGAGGAGGAGGAGGGGGACTAAGATGTGGAGGGGTAGAGGGACTAGGAGGAGGAGGAGGAGGGAGAGGGGGACTAGGAGGAGGAGGACGGGGACTAGGAGGAGGGGGAGAGGGACCAGGAGGAGGAGGGGATGGGGACTAGACATAGGAGGAGGGGGAGTAGGAGGAGCGGGAGGAGGGGGACTAGGAGCTGGAGGCCCGGGGAGGGGGACTAGGAGGAAGAGGAGGGGGACTAGGAGCTGGAGGAGGAGGGGGACTTGGAGGAGGAGGAGAGGGACTAGGAGGAGGGGGAGAGGGACTAGGAGGAGGAGGAGGAGGAGGGGGAGAGGTACTAGGAGGAGGGGGAAGGGGACTAGGAGGAGGAGAGGGATAGGGACTAGGAGGAGGAGGGGGAGGGGGACTAGGAGGAGGAGGGGGAGGGGGCCTAGGAGGAGGAGGAGGAGGGGGCCTAGGAGGAGGAGGAGGAGGAGGGGGCCTAGGAGGAGGAGGAGGAGGAGGGGGAGGAGTGGTAACATGAAACAGGAGGGGGCCTAGGAGGAGGAGGAGGAGGGGGAGGAGTGGGAACATGAAACAGGAGGGGGACTAGGAGATGGTGAAGTGTACCTCTGTGTGACGGGGATACCAGGGGCTGAGACCAGAGTTATTCAGAGTTGTACAGTTCATCAGCTAGTGGTTTACAGTCTATTAGGGATGTAGACATTCTGCTGGGTTGTGGCCAGTTCCTTGAAACACTGATCTGTAGCCTGGGGCATCCAGTTGCTCATTTGGTCACAACAACATTTGAGGCACAGAACTAGAATGAGATTCTATTTCTATTATTTGAGGTCAAGGGTCAAAGCAGGTGTGTGAATCACTGGTCTCTGCTAATATAATGTAACATTAGCAGCAATGTTGCGTGTAGCTCTGCTGCTACTATAGACTCCAGACGCCATGCCGAGAGGAAACCTGTCCAAACTCTTACAAGTCTGACGTGATTGCAACACATGGGTTGAAGTTCCCCTATGAACAGATCTAGGATCAGCTTCACCTTCCCCAATCCTAACCTTAGCCATAAGTGGGGGACAATATAAAACTGACCCAAGACCAGCATCTAGGGGATGTCTTCACCCTCCACCATACAGATCAGGAAGTAGTCTGTGTGACGGCAGTAGATGTCCTGAGGGAAGAAACGGATCAGGCCTAAACGGGATCCTACCTCTGCAGCGCTGAGAGAAGCCAATACAGTAGTAGTACACACTGCACTGATACACCCTGAAGAACTAGTTTATTCCTGTTGGCTACAGAGACCCTGGCAGGTAGATAATGACTCTCACTGAGGCACAGATCATTATTGTCATCCAGATTCTGAATGACAGAGAAAGAGAGAGCTACAGAATGAGATAAACACTCTAATCTAAAAATAATTCAAGACAAGAAGTGATGAACAACAACTCTATTCAATTAGAATATATAAAAAATTAACTTTGCGCCTCAAGTGAAGAGGTTTTGACTTCGCTAGCTAGCTACACAACATAAACCTAGCCAGTAGGCTAACAAGCTAGCCAGAAAAATGTAGCTAGAACAAACCTAGCAAGGGGAGTTAATACAACTACATCAAACAACTAAACTGAGTGAGTAAACCAAAAAGGATCACGGACTCCAACTTTAAATATATCTTCTGTTGTTTTCTAGTTTGAAGATGTTCTACTCTTTTTGCTGTTTTTGAGCTAAATTAGAGCTAGCTAGCAACAGCAGACAAACAAACCCGGTTACCATGGCACCGTGGCAGCAGAACAGCAGCAGTAGCAGAGCCCAGAGGCCCCATGTCCCCCTGAGTCCCTTCTCTACCCTCCAGAGGCCCCATGTCCCCCTCAGCGCTGAGTCCCTTCTCTACCCTCCAGAGGCCCCATGTCCCCCTGAGTCCCTTCTCTACCCTCCAGAGGCCCCATGTCCTCACTCCCCCACAGTGCTGAGTCCCTTCTCTACCCTCCAGAGGCCCCATGTCCCCCTGAGTCCCTTCTCTACCCTCCAGAGGCCCCATGTCCCCACTCCCCCTCAGCGCTGAGTCCCTTCTCTACCCTCCAGAGGCCCCATGTCCCCACTCCCCCTCAGCACTGAGTCCCTTCTCTACCCTCCAGAGGCCCCATGTCCCCCTGAGTCCCTTCTCTACCCTCCAGAGGCCCCATGTCCCCCTCAGCACTGAGTCCCTTCTCTACCCTCCAGAGGCCCCATGTCCCCCTCAGCACTGAGTCCCTTCTCTACCCTCCAGAGGCCCCATGTCCCCCTCAGCACTGAGTCCCTTCTCTACCCTCCAGAGGCCCCATGTCCAGAGGCCCCAGCCCAGCTGGGGTGAATCCTAAGAGTTTACGTTAATTGAAAAATTATATTTTAATAGTTCTTGTTGGATTGTGAGAGTGTATCTAAAAACAGTTGGAATTGACAAGGAATGAAGTCCTCTGCTTTTGGGCTAAAGAGCAGAAACACAGACTTCCTGAAAGAAATTAAGTCCTCTGCTTTTGGGCTAAAGAGCAGAAACACAGACTTCCTGAAAGAAATTGATGATGTTGATATTGTAGTACTTTTAATTTTAAATTGTTTTTAACCTTTATTTAACTAGGCAAGTCAGTTAAGAACAAATTCTTATTTTACAATAATGGCCTACCAAAAGGCATAAGGCCTCCTGTGGAGACGGGGTCTGGGACAAAACACACATCACGACAAGAGAGACAACACAACACTACATAAAGAGAGACCGAAGACGACAACATAGCATGGCAGCAACACAAATGACAACAAGATTGTAGCAACACAACATGGTAGCAACACAACATGACAACAACATGGTAGCAGAACAAAACATGGTACAAACATTATTGGGCACGTACAACAGCACAAAGGGAAAGAAGGTAGAGACAACAATACATCACCCGATACAGCCACAACTGTCAGTAAGAGGGTACATGATTGAGTCTTTGAATGAAGAGATAAAACTGTCCAGTTTGAGTGTTTGTTGCAGCTCGTTCCAGTCGTTAGCAGCAGCGAACTGAAAAGAGGAGCGACCCAGGGATGTGTGTGCTTTGGGGACCTTTAACAGAATGTGACTGGCAGAATGGGTGTTGTATGTGGAGGATGAGGGCTGCAGTAGATATCTCAAAAAGGAGGGGGAGTGAGGCCTAAGAGGGTTTTATGATTAAGCATCAACCAGTGGTTTTACGACAGGTATACAGAGATGACCAGTTTACAGAGGAGTATAGAGTGCAGTGATGTGTCCTATAAGGAGCATTGGTGGCAAATATGATAGCCGAATGGTAAAGAACATCTAGCCGCTCGAGAGCACCCTGACCTGCTGATCTATAAATTATGTCTCAGTAATCTAGCATGGGTAGGATGGTCATCTGAATCAGGGTTAGTTTGGCAGCTGGGGTGAAAGAGGAGCAATTACGATAGAGGAAACCAAGTCTAGATTTAACTTTAGCCTGCAGCTTGGATATGTAGACAGTGCACCGTCTAGCCACACTCCCAAGTACTTGTATGAGGTGACTACCTCAAGCTCTAAACCCTCAGAGGTAGTAATCACACCTGTGGGGAGAGGGGCATTCTTCTTACCAAACCACATGACCTTTGTTTTGGAGATGTTCAGAACCAGGTTAAGGGTAGAGAAAGCTTGTTGGACACTGAGAAAGCTTTGTTGTAGAGCATTTAACACAAAAACCAGGCAGGGGCCAGCAGAGTATAAGACTGTATCATCTGCATATAAATGGATGAGAGAGCTTCCTACTGCCTGAGCTATGTTGTTGATGTAAATTGAGAAGAGAGTGGGGCCTAGGATCGAGCCTTGGGGTACCCCCTTGGTGACAGGCAGTGGCTGAGACAGCAGAAGACTGTCTCAGCCAGAGACTCAGGACATGGCAGAGACTCCGGACATGGCAGAGACTCAGGACATGGCAGAGACTCAGGACATGGCAGAGACTCAGGACATGGCAGAGACTCAGGACATGGCAGAGACTCAGGACATGGCAGAGACTCAGGACAGGGCAGAGACTCAGGACATGGCAGAGACTCAGGACATGGCAGAGACTCAGGACATGGCAGAGACTCAGGACATGGCAGAGACTCAGGACATGGCAGAGACTCAGGACAGGGCAGAGACTCCGGACAGGGCAGAGACTCAGGTGGAATGGTAATATGGTATAAACCTGAACTAACTCATCCAATCGAATTGATCAAAACAGGATAATTCTTTATCTGGTTAAAAATCAACAAGGAGGCCATCTTAACAGATTAAAACGTCTTCCTCTGTGCCACATACATTTCCCCCTCAGAGTCACCCTACTTCAATGAAGAGAGTTTCTCCATTCTAGAGGGGGAAATTAGTCACTTTCAGGCCCAAGGCAACGTACCGGTCTGTGGAGACCTGAATGGTGAAACAACAGAAGAACTAGACACTATTAACAGTCATGGGGATAAACACCTACCAGGAAGCAACAACCTTCCCTCTCCACATACCCCCCCAGAAACAACTATGACAAAGTGAAAAACTCAAATGGAGTACAGCTCCTGAAGCTCTGTGGAACACTGGGTCTGTACATAGTCAATGGTAGGCTGAGATGGGACTGTTTTGGTAGGTACACCAATAGCTCATCTCTTGGCAGCAGTACTGTAGACTACTTTATCACTAACCTCAACCCAGAGTCTCTCAGAGCCTTCACAGTCAGCCCACTGACACCTCTCTCAGAGCCTTCACAGTCAGCCCACTAACACCTCTCTCAGTGCCTTCACAGTCAGCCCACTGACACCTCTCTCAGAGCCTTCACAGTCAGCCCACTGACACCTCTCTCAGAGCCTTCACAGTCAGCCCACTAACACCTCTCTCAGAGTCTTCACAGTCAGCCCACTGACACCTCTCTCAGAGCCTTCACAGTCAGCCCACTAACACCTCTCTCAGAGCCTTCACAGTCAGCCCACTAACACCTCTCTCAGAGCCTTCACAGTCAGCCCACTAACACCTCTCTCTGACCACAGTAAAATCACAGTGTATTTGAGAAGAGTGGAATCCAACCATGAAGCAACACGGCCCAATAAATGACATGGTACTAAACAGGCCTATAGACGGAGTGAGAACAGTACAGACATCGACCAAAAAGCAATTAGTAGCCAAAAAATACAATCTCTCCTGGACAACTTTTTAGCCTTAACATTCTCCTACAGCAATGAAGGTGTAAATGTGTCAGTTTGGAACATAAACTTTAGATCTGACAAATGATCCTCCTTGGAAACATAAGAGGAACCCATAGAGAATAGAGAATGAAAAATGGTTCGATAATGATTGGAGAAATCTAAAGAAGTCATTGAGAAATATATCTAATCAAAAACACAGAGAACCAGACATAAAAAATATAGGCCTTCAATATGGGGAAACACTGAAGCAATACAAACACACCCTAAGAACAAAGGAACAGAACATTAGAAATCAGCTGGATGGAATTGAGGAATCCATAGAATTAAACCACTTCTGGGAGAATTGTAATAAATGAAACAAACCTCATCATTTGGCTCTCCAAAATGGGGACATGGGGAGAAATCACTTTGCAAACCTCTTCATTTGGCACTCCAAAATGGGGATATGGGGAGAAATCACTTTGCAAACCTTATCATTTGGCACTCCATAATGGGGATATGGGGAGAAATCACTTTGCAAACCTCATCATTTGGCTATCCATAATGGGGATATGGGGAGAAATCACTTTGCAAACCTCATAATTTGGCACTCCATAATGGGGATATGGGGAGAAATCACTTTGCAAACCTCATCATTTGGCTCTCCAAAATGGGGATATGGGGAGAAATCACTTTGCAAACCTTATCATTTGGCACTCCATAATGGGGATATGGGGAGAAATCACAAACATGACAAATCCTTGAATCAGCAGTCAAAGACTATCAGAGACCTTTGGAAACTACGCACTCTCCAACCCAAAAAGACCTGTGGATACCCCAGTTACAGAAGAAGAATTATTGGAAAAACTATGCACTCTACAACCCAAAAAGGCCTGTGGTGCTGAAGGTATTTTAAATGGGCAGACTGATAAAGACATGGGAAAAGGGCAGACTGATAAAGGGCAGACTGATGAAGACATGGTAAAGGGCAGACTGACGAAGACATGGTAAAGGGCAGACTGATGAAGACATGGTAAAGGGCAGACTGATAAAGACATGGTAAAGGGCAGACTGATAAAGACATGGTAAAGGGCAGACTGATAAAGACATGGCAAAGGGCTGACAGATAAAGACATGGTAAAGGGCAGACTGATGAAGGGCTGACAGATAAAGACATGGTAAAGGGCAGACTGATAAAGGGCTGACAGATAAAGACATGGTAAAGGGCAGACTGATGAAGGGCTGACAGATAAAGACATGGTAAAGGGCAGACTGATAAAGACATGGTAAAGGGCAGACTGATAAAGACATGGTAAAGGGCTGACTGATAAAGACATGGTAAAGGGCAGACTGATGAAGGGCTGACAGATAAAGACATGGTAAAGGGCAGACTGATGAAGACATGGTAAAGGGCAGACTGATGAAGACATGGTAAAGGGCAGACTGATGAAGACATGGTAAAGGGCTGACAGATAAAGACATGGTAAAGGGCAGACTGATGAAGACATGGTAAAGGGCTGACAGATAAAGACATGGTAAAGGGCAGACTGATGAAGACATGGTAAAGGGCTGACTGATAAAGACATGGTAAAGGGCAGACTGATGAAGACATGGTAAAGGGCTGACTGATAAAGACATGGTAAAGGGCTGACTGATAAAGACATGGTAAAGGGCTGACTGATAAAGACATGGTAAAGGGCTGACTGATAAAGGCATGGTAAAGGGCTGACAGATAAAGACATGGTAAAGGGCAGACTGATGAAGGGCTGACAGATAAAGACATGGTAAAGGGCAGACTGATAAAGACATGGTAAAGGGTAGACTGGTCCAGTCAGGGCACAGAGACAGAGTTCTGACCTAATACTTTAGACCACAGGACTGCTAGTGGAAACTCTCCCAGTTTCAGCCACTGCCTTTGGCATTATACCCCACTTCCAGCCCTGTACCACAGCCTCAGCCCTCTACCTTGGCCCCAGCTCCAGTCCTCTACCTTGGCCCCAGCTCCAACCCTCTACCTCAGCCCCAGTTCCAGTCCTCTACCTTGGCCCCAGTTCCAGTCCTCTTTCTCATAACCTAAAACCCAAGGCCAAATCTACACTGGAGTTGCTTAACAAGAAGACAGTGACTGTTCTTGAGTGGCCAAGTTACAGTTTTGACAGAGTTTGAAGAATTCTGAAAAGAAAAATGGGCAAATATTGCACAATCTAGGTGTGGAAAGCTCTTAGAAACTAACCCAGAAAGACTCACAACAGTAATCACTGCCAAAGGTGCTTCTACTAAGTTTCTAAAAACCTGTTTTCACTTTGTCATTATGAGGTATTGTGTGTAGATGGGTGAGAAAAATATCTAATTTAATTGATTTTGAATTCAGGCTGTAACAACACAACGTGGAATAAGTGGTAAGGATACTTTCTGAAGGCCCTGTATTCTCTATCCATGGAACTAGTTCACTGTGCCTCCAGGCTGGCGCTAGCATGCCATGTTTGTTTACGCATACAAAGCTGTTCATTTCATTCTATTCAAACAGACCTCATTTCAAAGGAAACAAGCACTCATTAGGATCTGGTGTAGCCAATTAGTGGTTGCAGACAACACACCTGAACACACTTAAGAAGATGGAGGATAGAGAGCTTTGTTGATGCTGATAATGGAATGTTTATGTTTTTAAATTACATTCTTAGAATGTTCTTTGAACGTTACTCGTGTTCTTAATGTTCTGAGAACATGACTTCAAATAGAACCATGAGGAGACCTGCAGAAAAAGTTATGCTGAAGTACTGAAATTCCCACAGAAGAATGTTGTTTCTTAACTTTCTCTGAATGTTAACTTTCTTTAAAGACCCAGCACAGTCATCCTAGTTCCCAAGTAAAAATAAATGACCAAAAACATTACCAATAATATTTTTATGCTCAGAATTAAAGAAACTGTACCTTTTCTCTCATCTCTAACTATCAGGAAGTCTGAAAGAACAGACTGAGTGGGTGGGGAGCTTATATTCATGAGCTCGCCTTGACTGACAGCTCTTTGAAACACCCTTGTGGTCGTTGCCAGGTAGCAAGGTAACAACGGGTCACATGTCATTGATGACCAGGTAAACAATGGACCACATGTCATTTCAAGCCTAAATAGTAGGCCTCAACCCAATTTCTCTGGCAAAATGCTCTCATGGTCAACAGAGCTGGTAATGGACTGTTGGATATCAGAGAAACAGCAGCAACACACCACTGCATTTCTACTGTTTTGTAACTAATTACAGAATACACTTCTGATACACTTCTTCAGCAGAATGAGTAAAACCTGAGATGCCTTAGAAGCTTAGACATAAGGGAATGTACATGGAAACAGCATACAATAAGTGGACTGGACAATGTATTGGTGCCTCTGTATTAGCATTAGAAATTACAACATGTTCACAATTGTATGTATTGAGTGGTATGTGGCAGGGTCTACAGTCAATCACAGATTAAAAAAAGGAAAACCAGCCCCATCGCGGACACCGATGTCCTGCTCCCAGACAGACTAAACAACTTCTTTGCTCGCTTTGAGGACAATACAGTGCCACCAAAACGGCCCGCTACCAAAAGCTGCAGGCTCTCCTTCACCGCAGCCAACGTCAGTAAAACATTTAAACGTGTTAACCCTCGCAAGGCTGCCGGCCCAGACGGCATCACTAGCCTTGTCCCCAGAGCATGCGCAGACCAGCTGGCTGGTGTGTTTACGGACATATTCAATCAATCCCTATCCAAGTCTGCTGTTCCCACATGCTTCAAGAGGGCCACCATTGTTCCTGTTCCCAAGAAAGCTAAGGTAACTGAGCTAAATGACTATCCGTCATCATGAAGTGCTTTTAGAGACTAGTAAAGGACCATATCACCTCCACCCTACCTGACAACCTAGACCCACTCCAATTTACTTACTGCCCCAATAGGTCCACAGGCGATGCAATCGAAACCACACTGCACACTGCCCTAACCCATCTGGACAAGAGGAATACCTATGTAAGAATGCTGTTCATCGACTACAGCTCAGCATTTAAAACCATAGTACCTTCCAAACGTGTCATTAAGACCCTGGGTCTCGACCCTCCCTGTGCAACTGGGTACTGGACATTCTGACGGAACGCCCCCAGGTGGTGAGGGTAGGAAACAACATCTCCACCCCGCTGATCCTCAACACTGGGGCCCCACAAGGGTGCATTCTCAGCCCTCTCCTGTACTCCCTGTTCACCCACGACTGCGTGGCCACGCACGCCTCCAACTCAATCATCAAGTTTGCAGGTAGGCTTGATTACCAACAACGGAAAGAGCAGAGGGAGCACCCCCCTATCCACATCGACGGGACAGTAGTGGAGAGGGTGGAAAGTTTTAAGTTTTTGTCGTACACATCAGAGACAAACTGAAATGGTCCAACCACACAGACAGCGTTGTGAAGAAGGCGTCTCTTCAACCTCAAGAGGCTGAAGAAATTCGGCTTGTCACCAAAAACACTCACAAACTTTTACAGATGCACAATCGAGAGCATCCTTTCGGGATGTATCACCGCCTGGTACGGCAACTGCTCCCCCACAACCGTAAGGCTCTCCAGATGGTAGTGAGGTCTGCACACCGCATCACTGGGGGCAAACTACATGCCCTCCAGGACACCTACACCACCCGATGTCACAGGAAGGCCAAAAAGATCATCAAGGACAACAACCACCCGAGCCACTGCCTGTTCACCCCACTATCATCCAGAAGGGGAGGTCAGTACAGGTGCATCAAAGCTGGGACCGAGAGACTGAAAAACAGCTTCTATCTCAAGGCCATCAGACTGTTAAACAGTCATCACTAACATTGAGTGGCTGCTGCCAACATACTGACTCAAATCTCTAGCCACTTTAATAATAAAAAATTGGATGTAATAAATGTATCACTAGACACTTTAAACTATGCCACTTTATATAATGTTTACATACCCTACATTACTCATCTCATATGTATATACTGTACTCTATACCATCTACTGCATCTTGCCTATGCCGTTCGGCCATCGCTCATCCATATATTTATATGTGCATATTCCTATTCATTCCTTTACACTGTGTGTATAAGGAAGTTGTTGTGAAATTGTTAGATTACTCGTTGGTTATTACTGCACTGATGGAACTAGAAGCACAAGCATTTCGCTACACTCACATTAGCATCTGCTAACCATGTGTGTATGTGACCAATAAAATTTGATTTGATTTGATCAGCCATTCCTTTGATCATTTACAATAGGCCAGCATGTCAAAATATTGATCAACATGAACACTCAAAGGTGAGACATCATTTGACAATTCAAAAATGATAAAAGCCGTAGGAATTCAGGTCCCATTGATTCGTACAATTTGTAACACTCATCTCCCGTCTGAATTCTTGAGATAAACAACATAAAGTGACAATGTGATAGCATAGCACGTACAAGTGAATTAGTTAGGCTTTAGGAAATGCAACCAACTACAGATTTTGATGGGGAGATGGAGAGGAGGGGGACACATTTAGTCACCACTTGGCTTCAGTCACCCCAAAGATTGAATCGGGAGACAAATCCAGCTACGGTCTCCTCCTTGTTGGGCCTCTTTCACTGAACGTTTTGAGGACATGACTTAAGATGGAAGCCTGAGGTAACCTGTAGTGTCCATATACTTTTGGTCATGTTGTGTATATCCGGTCTGTAGGGCCAAGAGGGGAGCAGCTATAGAGAGTCACTTATGATCCAATAGTGTCTCTGGGCTGGAGTGGGGCAGCCACAGAGACGGTTAATGTAGAGCTTTGTGATGCTTCCCAGAACCACAAGAGAACAGCTCCCCACAGAACCAAAATAGAAAATTACCTAAAAAAAACAGGCTTGCTTTCGGCCCCCAGGATTTTTTTCATTTCAAGACAATGGTTTCTTACAGAGCGTCCCGTTAACCGCTGTGATCTGGCCAGAGGAGGGGAGGAATACTTATCCGCTTAACTTTGAAATAACCTGGTCTTGTGATATTGATTTGTGAAGCTTCCATGAAGAATCACTGTTTACTGGGTGGTGATCGTGCCCACAGAACAGGACCTCTGTTATTAGTAATGCCTCAGGACACTGCAATGCTGCACGCTGTGTTGGAATGTCAAACAGGACACTGCAATGCTGCACACTGTGTTGGAATGTCAAACAGGACACTGCAATGCTGCACACTGTGTTGGAATGTCAAACAGGACATTGCAATGCTGCACACTGTGTTGGAATGTCAAACAGGACACTGCAATGCTGCACGCTGTGTTGGAATGTCAAACAGGACAGTTCAATGCTGCACACTGTGTTGTCATATCAAACAGGACACTGCAATGCTGCACACTGTGTTGGAATGTCAAACAGGACACTGCAATGCTGCACGCTGTGTTGTCATATCAAACAGGACATTGCAATGCTGCACACTGTGTTGGAATGTCAAACAGGACACTGCAATGCTGCACGCTGTGTTGGAATGTCAAACAGGACAGTTCAATGCTGCATGCTGGGTTTGAATGTCAAACAGGACACTGCAATGCTGCACACTGTGTTGTCATATCAAACAGGACACTGCAATGCTGCACACTGTGTTGTCATATCAAACAGGACATTGCAATGCTGCACACTGTGTTGGAATGTCCAACAGGACACTACAATGCTGCACACTGTGTTGTCATATCAAACAGGACACTGCAATGCTGCACACTGTGTTGTCATATCAAACAGGACACTGCAATGCTGCACACTGTGTTGTCATATCAAACAGGACACTGCAATGCTGCACACTGTGTTGTCATATCAAACAGGACATTGCAATGCTGCACACTGTGTTGGAATGTCAAACAGGACACTGCAATGCTGCACGCTGTGTTGGAATGTCAAACAGGACACTGCAATGCTGCACACTGTGTTGTCATATCAAACAGGACACTGCAATGCTGCACACTGTGTTGTCATATCAAACAGGACATTGCAATGCTGCACACTGTGTTGGAATGTCAAACAGGACACTGCAATGCTGCACACTGTGTTGTCATATCAAACAGGACACTGCAATGCTGCACACTGTGTTGTCATATCAAACAGGACATTGCAATGCTGCACGCTGTGTTGGAATGTCAAACAGGACACTGCAATGCTGCACACTGTGTTGGAATGTCAAACAGGACACTGCAATGCTGCACGCTGTGTTGGAATGTCAAACAGGACAGTTCAATGCTGCATGCTGGGTTTGAATGTCAAACAGGACACTGCAATGCTGCACACTGTGTTGTCATATCAAACAGGACACTGCAATGCTGCACACTGTGTTGTCATATCAAACAGGACACTGCAATGCTGCACACTGTGTTGTCATATCAAACAGGACACTGCAATGCTGCACGCTGTGTTGTCATTTCAAACAGGACACTGCAATGCTGCACACTGTGTTGTCATATCAAACAGGACACTGGATACTATGATACAGACAGACAGTCTGGTGATACTAGGATACAGGCAGACAGTCTGGTGATACTAGGATACAGGCAGACAGTCTGGTGATACTAGGATACAGACAGACAGTCTGGTGATGCTAGGATACAGACAGACAGTCTGGTGATGCTAGGATACAGACAGACAGTCTGGTGATTGTAGGATACAGGTGGACAGTCTGGTGATACTAGGATACTAGGATACAGACAGACGGACAGTCTGGTGATACTAGGATACAGCCAGACAGTCTGGTGATACTAGGATACAGACAGACAGTCTGGTGATACTAGGATACTAGGATACAGACAGACAGACAGTCTGGTGATACTAGGATACAGACCACACATACAGAGCTACAGGGTTACAGCTTGGTTTCCATTCATAAACCAACTATTCCACTAATTTTTGCCAGGGCTGATTTGTAACAGGACTGATGATTTGTGCCAGGGCTGATTTGTGCCAGGGCTAATTTGTGCCAGGGCTGATTTGTGCCAGGGCTGATTTGTGCCAGGGCTAATTTGTGCTAGGGACACCTAGAATTAGAGCTACAGACACTACAGAAAGCAACAGACAGTCACAGCTAGGGATACAAAGAACACACACTGCAAGAGCTAGGGCTACAGACAACAGACAGCTATGGGTAGGGCTACAGACACTACAGACAGCCACCGACACTACCAGGGCCACATACAATCCAGGCAGCAACATACACCACAGACAGTTAGAGCTAGGGCTACAGACAATAGACAGCTATAGGTAGGGCTACAGACACTACAGACAGCTACAGCTACAGACACACCAGACAGCTTCAGCTAGGGTTACAGACACTACAGACGGCTACAGCTAGAGTTACAGACACTACCGACAGCTACAGTTAGGGCTATAGACATACCAGACACATACAGCTAGGGTTACAGACACCACAGACAGCTACAGCTAGAGTTACAGGCACTACAGACAGCTAGAGACACACCAGACAGCTACAGCTAGAGTTCCAGACACTACAGACAGCTAGAGTTACAGACACCACAGACAGCTACAGCTAGAGTTACAGACACTACCGACAGCTACAGTTAGGGCTATAGACATACCAGCCACATACAGCTACAGCTAGAGTTACAGGCACTACAGACAGCTAGAGACACACCAGACAGCTACAGCTAGAGTTCCAGACACTACAGACAGCTAGAGTTACAGACACCACAGACAGCTACATCTAGAGTTACAGACACTACCAACAGCTACGGTTAGGGCTACAGACACTAGAGGCACCTACAGTTAGCCAGACACTACAGACACCTACAGCTAGAGTTACAGACACTACAGACGGCTAAAGCTACATATACAGACACTATCGACAGCTACATTTAGGGCTACAAACAATACAGACACCTACAGCTAGAGTTACAGACACTACAGACGGCTAAAGCTACATTTACAGACACTACGAACAGCTTCAGTTAGGGCTACAGACACTACAGACACATACAGCTAGAGTTACAGACACTACAGACACATACAGCTACATTTACAGACACTACCGACAGCTTCAGTTAGGGCTACAGACAGCTACAGCTACATTTACAGACACTACCGACAGCTTCAGTTAGGGCTACAGACAGACAGCTACAGCTAGAGTTACAGACAGCTACAGACAGCTTCAGTTAGGGCTACAGACAGACAGCTACAGCTAGGGTTACAGACAGCTACAGACATCTACAGTTAGCCAGACACTGCAGACAGCTACAGTTAGCCAGACACTCCAGACAGCTACAGTTAGCCAGACACTATAGACAGTTACAGTTAGCCAGACACTACAGACAGCTACAGATAGCCAGACACTGCAGACAGCTACAGTTAGCCAGACACTACAGACAGCTACAGCTAGAGTTACAGACACCACAGACAGCTACAGCTAGAGTTACAGACACTACAGACAGCTACCGCTAGAGTTACAGACACTCCAGACAGTTACAGTTAGCCAGACACTACCGACAGCTACAGCTAGAGTTACAGACACCACAGACAGCTACAGCTAGAGTTACAGACACTACAGACAGCTACCGCTAGAGTTACAGACACTCCAGACAGTTACAGTTAGCCAGACACTATAGACAGTTACAGTTAGCCAGACACTAAAGACAGCTACAGATAGCCAGACACTGCAGACAGCTACAGTTAGCCAGACACTACAGACAGCTACAGCTAGAGTTACAGACACCACAGACAGCTACAGTTAGCCAGACACTACAGACAGCTACAGCTAGAGTTACAGACACCACAGACAACTACAGCTAGAGTTACAGACACCACAGACAGCTACAGCTAGAGTTTCAGATACTACAGACAGCTACAGTTAGCCAGACACTACAGACAGCTACAGCTAGAGTTACAGACACCACAGACAGCTAGAGCTAGAGTTACAGACACTACAGACAGCTACAGCTAGAGTTACAGACACAACCGACAGCTACAGCTAGAGTTACAGACACTACAGACGGCTACAGCTAGAGTTACAGACACCACAGACAGCTACAGGTAGAGTTACAGACACCACAGACAGCTACAGCTAGAGTTACAGACACTACAGATAGCTACAAATAGGACTATAGACACTAGTAGAATAGCTTAGGCTAACATTCACCTGCCAGGAATGATGTTTGGTGACTGGCTGACTGGCTGATGTAGTAGGCTTATAGCCGACTGATCTCTTAACTCCTTCAGGATTAACAGAAGTGTCCCTGGGGTATATTAGGTTCTAACTGTTCAACCACCACATATCTATCAGGGCTCTTCACTGTTTAACCATCACATATCTAGCAGGACTCTTCACTGTTTAACCACCACATATCTAGCAGGGCTGTTCACTGTTTAAACACCACACATCTAGCAGGGCTCTTCACTGTTTAACCACCACATATCCTGCAGGGCTCTTCACTGTTTAACCACCACATATCTAACAGGGCTCTTCACTGTTTAACCACCACCGCAGGGCTCTTCACTGTTTAACCACCACATATCTATCAGGGCTCTTCACTGTTTAACCACCACATATCTAGCAGGGCTCTTCACTGTTTAAACACAACATATCTAGCAGGGCTCTTCACTGTTTAACCACCACATATCCTGCAGGGCTCTTCACTGTTTAACCACCACATATCTAACAGGGCTCTTCACTGTTTAACCACCACCGCAGGGCTCTTCACTGTTTAACCACCACATATCTATCAGGGCTCTTCACTGTTTAACCACCACATATCTAGCAGGGCTCTTCACTGTTTAAACACAACATATCTAGCAGGGCTCTTCACTGTTTAACCACCACATATCCTGCAGGGCTCTTCACTGTTTAACCACCACATATCTAACAGGGCTCGTCACTGTTTAACCACCACATATCTAGCAGGGCTCTTCACTGTTTAACCACCACATATCTAGCAGGGCTCTTCACTGTTTAACCACCACATATCTAGCAGGGCTCTTCACTGTTTAGCCACCACACATCTAGCAGGGCTCTTCACTGTTTAACCACCACATATCTAGCAGGGCCCTTCACTGTTTAAACACCACATATCTATCAGGGCTCTTCACTGTTTAAACACCACATATCTATCAGGGCTCTTCACTGTTTAAACACCACATATCTAGCAGGGCTCTTCACTGTTTAACCACCACCGCAGGGCTCTTCACTGTTTAATCACCACATATCTAGCAGGGCTCTTCACTGTTTAACCACCACATATCTATCAGGGCTCTTCACTGTTTAACCACCACATATCCTGCAGGGCTCTTCACTGTTTAACCACCACCGCAGGGCTCTTCACTGTTTAACCACCACATATCTAGCAGGGCTCTTCACTGTTTAACCACCACATATCTATCAGGGCTCTTCACTGTTTAACCACCACATATCTAGCAGGGCTCTTCACTGTTTAACCACCACATATCTAGCAGGGCTCTTCACTGTTTAACCACCACACATCTAGCAGGGCTCTTCACTGTTTAAACACCACATATCTAGCAGGGCTCTTCACTGTTTAACCACCACATATCTAGCAGAGCTCTTCACTGTTTAAACACCACATATCCTGCAGGGCTCTTCACTGTTTAACCACCACATATCTAGCAGGGCTCTTCACTGTTTAACCACCACATATCCTGCAGGGCCCTTCACTGTTTAAACACCACATATCCTGCAGGGCTCTTCACTGTTTAACCACCACATATCTAGCAGGGCTCTTCACTGTTTAAACACCACATATCTAGCAGGGCCCTTCACTGTTTAAACACCACATATCTAGCAGGGCTCTTCACTGTTTAAACACCACATATCTATCAGGGCTCTTCACTGTTCAACCACCACATATCTAGCAGGGCTCTTCACTGTTTAACCACCACCGCAGGGCTCTTCACTGATTAATCACCACATATCTAGCAGGGCTCTTCATTGTTTAACCACCACATATCTAGCAGGGATCTTCACTGTTTAACCACCACATATCTAGCAGGGCTCTTCACTGTTTAACCACCACATATCTAGCAGGGCTCTTCACTGTTTAACCACCACATATCTAGCAGGGCTCTTCACTGATTAACCACCACTGCAGGGCTCTTCACTGTTTAACCACCACATATCTAGCAGGGCTCTTCACTGTTTAACCACCACCGCAGGGCTCTTCACTGTTTAACCACCACCGCAGGGCTCTTCACTGTTTAAACACCACATATCTAGCAGGGCTCTTCACTGTTTAACCACCACATATCTAGCAGGGCTCTTCACTGTTTAACCACCACATATCTAGCAGGGCTCTTCACTGTTTAACCACCACATATCTAGCAGGGCCCTTCACTGTTTAACCACCACATATCTATCAGGGCTCTTCACTGTTTAACCACCACATATCTAGCAGGGCTCTTCACTGTTTAAACACCACATATCTAGCAGGGCTCTTCACTGTTTAACCACCACATATCTAGCAGGGCTCTTCACTGTTTAACCACCACATATCCTGCAGGGCTCTTCAATGTTTAAACACCACATATCTAGCAGGGCTCTTCACTGTTTAAACACCACATATCTAGCAGGGCTCTTCACTGTTTAACCACCACATATCCTGCAAGGCTCTTCACTGTTTAAACACCACATATCCTGCAGGGCTCTTCACTGTTTAACCACCACATATCTAGCAGGGCCCTTCACTGTTTAAACACCACATATATAGCAGGGCTCTTCACTGTTTAAACACCACATATCTAGCAGGGCTCTTCACTGTTTAACCACCACATATCTAGCAGGGCTCTTCACTGTTTAACCACCACATATCCTGCAGGGCTCTTCAATGTTTAAACACCACATATCTAGCAGGGCTCTTCACTGTTTAACCACCACATATCCTGCAGGGCTCTTCACTGTTTAACCACCACATATCTAGCAGGGCTCTTCCCTGTTTAACCACCACATATCTAGCAGGGCTCTTCACTGTTTAACCACCACATATCTAGCAGGGCTCTTCACTGTTTAACCACCACATATCTAGCAGGGCTCTTCTCTGTTTAACCACCACCACAGGGCTCTTCACTGTTTAAACACCACATATCTTGCGGGGCACTTCACTGTTTAAACACCACCACAGGGCTCTTCACTGTTTAACCACCACATATCTAGCAGGGCTCTTCCCTGTTTAACCACCACATATCTAGCAGGGCTCTTCCCTGTTTAACCACCACATATCTGGCAGGGCCCTTCACTGTTTAACCACCACATATCTTGCAGGGCTCTTCACTGTTTAGCCACCACCACAGAGCTCTTCACTGTTTAACCACCACATATCTAGCAGGGCACTTCCCTGTTTAACCAACACATATCTAGCAGGGCTCTTCACTGTTTAACCACCACATATCTAGCAGGGCTCTTCACTGTTTAACCACCACCGCAGGGCTCTTCACTGTTTAACCACCACATATCTAGCAGGGCTCTTCACTGTTTAAACACCACATATCTAGCAGGGGTCTTCACTGTTTAAACACCACCTCAGGGCTCTTCACTAATTAACCACCACATATCTAGCAGGGCTCTTCACTGTTTAACCACCACCGCAGGGCTCTTCACTGTTTAAACACCACATATCTAGCAGGGCTCTTCACTGTTTATGCACCACCACAGGGCTCTTCACTGTTTAAACAGCGCGGGGCTCTTCAGACTATCTGATCTTTAAATGCTTCCTATCAAAACATCCAAGAGGATCATAATGGGACCTTCCTGGACAATGATCAGTTTCTACCACTGTATACCTCTACTAGCTTGATCCAGAAAATGGCTGCTCATTGTTGGACTCCAGGTGAGTGTAAATGGCTGCTCCTTGTTGGACTCCAGGTGAGTGTAAATGGCTGCTCCTTGTTGGGCTCCAGGTGAGTGTAAATGGCTGCTCCTTGTTGGACTCCAGGTGAGTGTAAATGGCTGCTCCTTGTTGGACTCCAGGTGAGTGTAAATGGCTGCTCCTTGTTGGACTCCAGGTGAGTGTAAATGGCTGCTCCTTGTTGGGCTCCAGGTGAGTGTAAATGGCTGCTCCTTGTTGGGCTCCAGGTGAGTGTAAATGGCTGCTCCTTGTTGGACTCCAGGTGAGTGTAAATGGCTGCTCATTGTTGGACTCCAGGTGAGTGTAAATGGCTGCTCATTGTTCCACTCCAGGTGAGTGTAAATAGCTGCTCATTGTTGGACTCCAGGTGAGTGTAAATAGCTGCTCATTGTTGGACTCCAGGTGAGCGTAAATGGCTGCTCCTTGTTGGGCTCCAGGTGAGTGTAAATGGCCTTTTCCTTGTTAGACTCCAGGTGAGTGTAAATGGCTGCTCCTTGTTGGGCTCCAGGTGAGTGTAATTGGCTGCTCCTTGTTGGACTCCAGGTGAGTGTAATTGGCTGCTCCTTGTTGGACTCCAGGTGAGTGTAAATGGCTGCTCCTTGTTGGACTTCAGGTGAGTGTAAATGGCTGCTCATTGTTGGACTCCAGGTGAGTGTAAATGGCTGCCCCTTGTTGGGCTCCAGGTGAGTGTAAATGGCCTTTTCCTTGTTAGACTCCAGGTGAGTGTAAATGGCTGCTCCTTGTTGGGCTCGAGGTGAGTGTAAATGGCTGCTCCTTGTTGGACTCCAGGTGAGTGTAAATAGCTGCTCATTACTGGACTCCAGGTGAGTGTAAATGGCTGCTCCTTGTTGGACTCCAGGTGAATGTAAATCGCTGCTCATTGTTGGACTCCAGGTGAGTGTAATTGGCTGCTCCTTGTTGGGCTCCAGGTGAGTGTAAATGGCCTTTTCCTTGTTAGACTCCAGGTGAGTGTAAATGGCTGCTCCTTGTTGGACTCCAGGTGAGTGTAAATGGCTGCTCCTTGTTGGACTCCAGGTGAGTGTAAATAGCTGCTCATTATTGGACTCCAGGTGAGTGTAAATGGCTGCTCCTTGTTGGACTCCTGGTGAATGTAAATGGCTGCTCATTATTGGACTCCAGGTGAGTGTAAATGGCTGCTCATTGTTCCACTCCAGGTGAGTGTAAATAGCTGCTCATTGTTGGACTCAAGGTGAGTGTAAATAGCTGCTCATTGTTGGACTCCAGGTGAGTGTAAATAGCTGCTCATTGTTGGACTCCAGGTGAGTGTAAATGGCTGCTCATTGTTGGACTCCAGGTGAGTGTAAATGGCTGCTCCTTGTTGGGCTCCAGGTGAGTGTAAATGGCCTTTTCCTTGTTAGACTCCAGGTGAGTGTAAATGGCTGCTCCTTGTTGGGCTCCAGGTGAGTGTAAATGGCTGCTCCTTGTTGGACTCCAGGTGAGTGTAAATGGCTGCTCCTTGTTGGACTCCAGGTGAGTGTAAATGGCTGCTCCTTGTTGGACTCCAGGTGAGTGTAAATGGCTGCTCATTGTTGGGCTCCAGGTGAGTGTAAATGGCCTTTTCCTTGTTAGACTCCAGGTGAGTGTAAATAGCTACTCATTATTGGACTCCAGGTGAGTGTAAATGGCTGCTCCTTGTTGGACTCCAGGTGAATGTAAATGGCTGCTCATTGTTGGACTCCAGGTGAGTGTAAATGGCTGCTCCTTGTTGGGCTCCAGGTGAGTGTAAATGGCTGCTCCTTGTTGGGCTCCAGGTGAGTGTAAATGGCCTTTTCCTTGTTAGACTCCAGGTGAGTGTAAATGGCTGCTCCTTGTTGGACTCCAGGTGAGTTTAAATGGCTGCTCCTTGTTGGACTCCAGGTGAGTGTAAATAGCTGCTCATTATTGGATTCCAGGTGAGTGTAAATGGCTGCTCCTTGTTGGACTCCAGGTGAGTGTAAATGGCTGCTCCTTGTTGGACTCCAGGTGAGTGTAAATGGCTGCTCCTTGTTGGACTCCAGGTGAGTATAAATGGCTGCTCCTTGTTTGACTCCAGGGGAATGTAAATGGCTGCTCATTATTGGACTCCAGGTGAGTGTAAATGGCTGCTCCTTGTTGGCCTCCAGGTGAGTGTAAATGGCTGCTCCTTGTTGGACTCCAGGTGAGTGTAAATGGCTGCTCCTTGTTGGACTCCAGGTGAGTGTAAATGTCTGCTCCTTGTTGGGCTCCAGGTGAGTGTAAATGGCTGCTCCTTGTTGGGCTCCAGGTGAGTGTAAATGGCTGCTCCTTGTTGGGCTCCAGGTGAGTGTAAATGGCTGCTCCTTGTTGGACTCCAGGTGAGTGTAAATGGCTGCTCCTTGTTGGACTCCAGGTGAGTGTAAATGGCTGCTCCTTGTTGGACACCAGGTGAGTGTAAATGGCTGCTCATTGTTCCACTCCAGGTGAGTGTAAATAGCTGCTCATTGTTGGACTCAAGGTGAGTGTAAATAGCTGCTCATTGTTGGACTCCAGGTGAGTGTAAATAGCTGCTCATTGTTGGACTCCAGGTGAGCGTAAATGGCTGCGTCTCGGAACCAGAAAGAAGGAGAAGAATTGTTCTCTGGCTTCTTCCCCCTTCGTCCGGACTTTCAAATCGCTTTGAGCCCCTGTACCAGCTGTCTTCTGCTGGGGGTTTGGATGTTCCCTCCAGCTACCTCTCCCTGTCCTAGTCAATCAACTGCCTGGGCACATTCTGGACCACCGAGGCCCCCCTCTGCTGGGCCGTGCTCTCTGGATCAGAGCTCTGTCCCTTTTGGCTGTTGGATCCACGCAAATCATTTGAGTTCCTGGATCCTTTCACAGCATTATAAGGCTGCGTTGAGACAATGACTTATCATTGTCTCAACACAGCCCAGCTCAGTAAATCCCTACCATTGTGACGCTGAGTTGTCGTAATGCTTCAGCAAATGTACATTATACCAGGGGGGGTAGTAGACATACCAGGGGGGTTAGTAGACACTAATGTATGTCCCTCTTACTGCCCTGAATGCTTCTGCTGATCCTACAGCTGTTGTATGCAGTAATCATGTGTCTATGAACCAGAGTTATACTGTTAGCACTGAGGATGTGTGTCCTACAGGAAGTCCACTGTGTGCAGCTCACCCTGCACTGACATAAATAAACAGAGCATGTCTACCTCTGCTAAGCATCCCAGAAAAGTGTTAAAAATGGCCCACGTTATCATATGTAGCTTAAGAAACAAGGTTCATGAAATCAATAATTTGCTAGCAACAGATGACATTCATATTCTGATCATCTCTGAAACTCACTTAGTTAATACATTTGATGATACAGTGGTAGCAATACATGTTTTCAACATCATCAGAAGAGACAGGAATGCCAAAGGTGGAGGTGTTGCTGTTTATATTCAGAACCACATTCCTGTAAAGCTTAGAGAGGATCTAATGTTAAATACTATTGAAGCAATATGTCTACAGGTTCATATGCCTCACCTAAAGACCATTCTGATGGGAAGCTGCTATAGACCAAGTGCTAACAGTCAGTATTTGGATAACGTGTGAAATGCTTGATAATGTATGTGATACCAATAGAGAGGTATATTTTCTGGGGGATTTAAATATTCACCGGCTTTCATTAGGCTTCCCACTCAAGAGAGAGCTTCAAACTGTAACCAGTGCCTGCAACCTGGTTCAGGTTATCAATCAACACACCAGGTTAGTTAAACAGCACAGGAATGAAATCATCAACATGTATTGATCACATATTGACTAATACTGCAGAAACTTGTTTTAAAGCAGTATCCAAATCCACAAGATGTAGTGATCACAACATAGTAGCCATATCTAGGAAAACCAAGAAGTTTTGTAGTGATTCATATGTTGGAAATGTAAAGATTATTTTCTGGTCTGTGGTGTGTAATGAGGAGCAACCAGATGCTGCTGGTCTGTGGTGTGTAATGAGGAGCAACCAGACACTGCTGGTCTGTGGTGTGTAATGAGGAGCAACCAGATGCTGCTGGTCTGTGGTGTGTAATGAGGAGCAACCAGACGCTGCTGGTCTGTGGTGTGTAATGAGGAGCAACCAGATGCTGCTGGTCTGTGGTGTGTAATGAGGAGCAACCAGATGCTGCTGGTCTGTGGTGAGTAATGAGGAGCAACCCGATGCTGCTGGTCTGTGGTGTGTAATGATGAGCAACCAGACGCTGCTGGTCTGTGGTGTGTAATGAGGAGCAACCAGATGCTGCTGGTCTGTGGTGTGTAATGAGGAGCAACCAGACGCTGCTGGTCTGTGGTGTGTAATGAGGAGCAACCAGATGCTGCTGGTCTGTGGTGTGTAATGAGGAGCAACCAGATGCTGCACTTTACATATTTATGAAATTGCCTAACCCAGTTACTAATAAGCACGCACCCACTAAGAAAATTACTGTAAAAACTGTTAAATCCCCTTGAAAAAGTATATGGTTGAGAGGGATGAGGCAAAATAAATGGCAGCCCAACGGATTGGCAAACCTACTGTAAATTGAGAAATCATGTGACTAAACTGAATAAAAAGAAGAAACTATACTATTACATAAATAATGAGAATAAAAAGCTTTAATTAAATTTTGGGGAAAAAGGCAAACTCTGCGCCATCATTCATTGAATCAGATGGCTCGTTCATCACTAAACCCACTGATATTGCGAACTGCTTTAATGATTTTTTTCAATGGCAAGATTAGCAAACTTAGACATGACAGCAACAAACGCTGACACTACACATCCAAGTATATCGGATATATAGCATATTATGAAAGACAATCTAATTATGACAAGCATTGAAATGTTGAATTCCGTAAAGTCAGTGTGGAAGAGGATAAAAAATTATTGTTGTCTATCAACAATGACAAGCCACCGGGTCTGACAACTTGAATGGTAAAATACTGAGGATAATAGCAGACGATATTTCCACTCCTATTTGCCATATCTTCAATGTAAGCCTACTAGAAAGTGTGAGCCCTCAGGCTTGGAGGCAAGCTGAAGTTTTCCCCTGCCTAACGATAGTAAAGCCCCTTTTCTGGCTCAAATAGCCCAACAATAAGCCTGTTACCAAACCTTCTTAAAGCTTTGTAAGAAATGGTGTTTGACCAGATACAATGCTGTTTCACAGTAAACAAATTGACAACAGACTTTCAGCACGCTTATAGAGAAGGACATTCAACAAGCACAGCACTTACACAAATGACTGATGATTGGCTGAGAGGAATTGATGCTAAAATATTGTGGGGGCTGTTTTGTTGGACTTCAGTGCGGCTTTTGACATTATTGACCATAATCTGTTGCTGGAAAAACGTATGTGTTGTGGCTTTACACACCCTGCTATATTGTGGATGAAGAGTTACCTGTCTAACAGAACACAGAGGGTGTTCTTTAATGGAAGCCTCTACAACAAAATTGAGGTAGAATCAGGAATTCCCCAGGGCAGCTGTCTAGGCCCCTGATCGAGTTGAGGAGACTGTGGTCAAAACATATTGATACAACAGTAGCTAAGATGGGGAGAAGTCTGTCCATAATAAAGCACTGCTCTGCCTTCTTAACAACACTGTCAACAAGGCAGGTCCTACAGGCCCTAGATTTGTCGCACCGGGACTACTGTTCAGCCGTGTGGTCAGGTACCACAAAGACGGACTCAGGAAAATTGCAATTGGCTCAGAACAGAGCAGCACGGCTGGCCCCTGGATGTACAACGAGATCTAACATTAATAATATGTATGTAAATCTCTCCTGGCTCAAAGTGGAGTAGAGATTCACTTCATCACTACTTGTATTTGTGAGAGTTATTGACATGTTGAATGCACCAAGCTGCCTGTTTAAACTACTAACACACAGCTCAGACACCCATGACTACCCCACAAGACATGACACCAGAGGTCTCTTCACAGTCCCCAAGTCCAGAACAAATTATGAGAGGCGCACAGTACTACATAGAGCCACGACTCACATAATATTCACATAAAGTAACACATGATAGTAGTAAAATTATATAAAAAAACTGTTAAAAACACACGTTATGCAGGGACTGTGAAGCAACACAAACATAGGCACAGACACATGCATACAAACACACGATAACACATGGATTTGGTGTCGTAGATATGTGGTAGGGGCCTTAGGGCACACAATTAATCTGTTGAGAATGTATTGTAATGTTTTAAAAACTGTATAACTGCCTTAATGTTGCTGGACTCCAGGAAGAGTAGCTGCTGCCTCTAGCAGACTGGAATATGTTCCTGGATTCATCCAATGGCATTGAGGAGTATATCACGTCAGTCATCGGCTTCATCAATAAGTGCATCGACAACGTCGTCCCCTCAGTGATAGAACGTACATTTCCCAACCAGAAGCAATGGTAACAGGCAACATCCGCACCGAGCTAAAGGCCAGAGCTTCTGCTTTCAAGGATGCTTATAAAAACTCCCGCTACGCCCTCAGACGAACCATCAAACAGGGAAAGTGTCAATACAGGACTGAGAATGAATCCTACTACACCGGCTCTGACACTCATCATATGTGGCAGGGCTTGAGAGCCCCAGCTGTTCCAGACAACTGTGTGATCATGCTCTCCGTAGCCGATGTGAGCAAGACCTTTAAACAAGTCAATATTAACAAAGCCGCTGGGCCAGACGGATTACCAGGAGGTGTACTCAAAGCATGCGCGGACCAACTGTCAAGTGTCTTCACTGACATTTTCAACCTGTCCCTGATCGAGTCTGTAATACCGACATGTTTCAAACCGATCACCATTGTCCCTGTGCACAAGATAGCGAAGGTAACCTGCTTAAATTATTACCGCCCTGTAGCACTCACGTCTGTAGCCATCTACCTCTTCCATACATTACCCCTGTCCTGTTATCTACCTCTTCTATACATAACCCTGTCCTGTTATCTACCTCTTCCATACATAATCCTGTCCTGTTATCTACCTCTTCCATACATAATCCTGTCCTGTTATCTACCTCTTCCATACATAACCCTGTCCTGTTATCTTCCTCTTTCATACATAACCCCTGTCCTGTTATCTACCTCTTCCATACATAACCCTGTCCTGTTATCTACCTCTTCCATACATAACCCTGTCCTGTTATCTACCTCTTCCATACATAACCCCTGTCCTGTTATCTACCTCTTCCATACATAACCCCTGTCCTGTTATCTACCTCTTCCATACATAACCCTGTCCTGTTATCTACCTCTTCCATACATAACCCTGTCCTGTTATCTACCTCTTCCATACATAACCCCTGTCCTGTTATCTACCTCTTCCATACATAACCCTTGTCCTATTAGTTACCTCTTCCATACATAACCCTGTCCTGTTATCTACCTCTTCCATACATAACCCTTGTCCTGTTATCTACCTCTTTCATACATAACCCTTGTCCTGTTATCTACCTCTTCCATACATAACCCCTGTCCTATTAGTTACCTCTTCCATACATAACCCTGTCCTGTTATCTACCTCTTCCATACATAACCCTTGTCCTGTTATCTACCTCTTTCATACATAACCCTTGTCCTGTTAGCTACCTCTTTTATACATAACCCCTGCCCAGTTATTTCATACATAAACCTTGGTCTGTTAGTTCTTTCACACATAAGCCCTGTCCTGTTAGCTTTTTCATAGATAACCCCTGTCCCGTTACCAACCGCTTCCATACATAACTTCTGTTCTGTTGGCTAACTATTTCATACATAACCTCTGTTCTGTTGGCTAACTATTTCATACATAACCTCTGTTCTGTTGGCTAACTATTTCATACATAACCTCTGTTCTGTTGGCTAACTATTTCATACATAACCTCTGTTCTGTTGGCTAACTATTTCATAGATAACCTCTGTTCTGTTGGCTAACTATTTCATACATAACCTCTGTTCTGTTGGCTAACTATTTCATACATAACCTCTTTTCTGTTGGCTAACTATTTCATACATAACCTCTGTTCTGTTGGCTAACTATTTCATACATAACCTCTGTTCTGTTGGCTAACTATTTCATACATAACCTCTGTTCTGTTGGCTAACTATTTCATACATAACCTCTGTTCTGTTGGCTAACTATTTCATACATAACCTCTGTTCTGTTGGCTAACTATTTCATACATAACCTCTGTTCTGTTGGCTAACTATTTCATACATAACCTCTGTTCTGTTGGCTAACTATTTCATACATAACCTCTGTTCTGTTGGCTAACTATTTCATACATAACCTCTGTTCTGTTGGCTAACTATTTCATACATAACCTCTGTTCTGTTGGCTAACTATTTCATACATAACCTCTGTTCTGTTGGCTAACTATTTCATACATAACCTCTGTTCTGTTGGCTAACTATTTCATACATAACCTCTGTCCTTTTAGTTACACCTTCCATACATAAACCCTGTCCAGTTAGCATTTTCATACATAACCCCTGTCTTGTTAGATACCTCTTTCATACATAACCCCTGTCTAGTTAGCTCTTTCATACATAACCCCTGTCTAGTTAGCTCCTTCATGCATAACCCCTGTCTAATTAGCTCCCTCATGCATAACCCCTGTCTAGTTAGCTCCTTCATGCATAACCCCTGTCTAGTTAGCTCCTTCATGCATAACCCCTGTCTAGTTAGCTCTTTCATGCAAAACCCGTCCTGTTTGCACAACTAGAAAATAGAGTAGAATCCATTATAGCCTGGTATACCCTGCCACTCCCCACATCCACAACACAGAGTATCTCTTCAGTTGGACAACATAGCCTGGGATTCCCTCTCTCTCCACACATCCACACCACAGAGTATCTCTTCAATTGATCTCTTCAGGTGTTAGTTGGACAACATAGCCTGGTATTCCCTGTCTCTCCACACATCCACACCACAGAGTATCTCTTCAGGTGTTAGTTGGACAACATAGTCTACTCAGTCTGTTGCTGGTTGGAAAAAGGTCACTGATAAAACTTCACACATGTTCACATGGGGCTCAGTTAAATCAACAGCAGCTGGTAGTGTGTGTGTGTGTTGTGTGTGTGTGTGTTAGCGGTGCCGGTGTGTGTGTTTGTGTGTGCGTGTTAGCGGTGTCAGTGTGTGTGTGTGTGTGTGTGTGTGTGTGTGTGTGTGTGTGTGTGTGTGTGTGTGTGTGTGTCGTGTGTGTGTTTGTGTGTGCGTGTTAGCGGTGTCAGTGTGTGTGTGTGTGTGTGTGTGTGTGTGTGTGTGTTAGCGGTGTGTGTGTGTTAGCGGTGTTAGTGTGTGATGTGGTCCAGCATGAGAAGTGTAAACTTAACACACATACACTGAATACTCCCCAGCAGCGGACACAGTCATGATGTCTGAACACGTTTACAGCTGAGCCCAGTCGTTGCAGAGGACGTCACAACCTGGACCAATTAGTCATACTGAGAGCTGTGTGGACCAATGAGCATACTGAGAGGTGTGTGGACCAATGAGCATACTGAGAGGTGTGTGGACCAATTAGTCATACTGAGAGCTGTGTGGACCAATGAGCATACTGAGAGGTGTGTGGACCAATGAGCATACTGAGAGGTGTGTGGACCAATGAGCATACTGAGAGGTGTGTGGACCAATGAGCATACTGAGAGGTGTGTGGACCAATGAGCATACTCTGAGTCATACTGAGAGCTGTGTGGACCAATGAGCATACTGAGAGGTGTGTGGACCAATGAGCATACTGAGAGGTGTGTGGACCAATGAGCATTCTGAGAGGTGTGTGGACCAATGAGCATACTGAGAGGTGTGTGTGTGCCTGTGGTGCTGTGTAGATACCTGCCTGCGTGTGTGGGATTGTTTATGTGTGTGTGTGTGTGTGTGTGTGTGTGTGTGTGTGTGTGTGTGTGTGTGTGTGTGTGTGTGTGTGTGTGTGTGTGTGTGTGTGTGTGTATGTGTGTGTGTGTGTGTGTGTGTGTGTATGTGTGTGTGTGTGTGTGTGTGTGTGTTCCCTGACCTTTATGTGTGGTAATAAACCATTACATGATTTGAGGTTTTACTAGAGAGATTAAAGAGGTATGAGTCAGTACAGCCCTGGGCCAATTAGTTCAATTAGAAGGAGACCTCCTGCTGGTCTGGACTACCTGGTGTAGCCTACACTACTACACTACTACACTACTACACTACTACACTACTACACCACTACACTACTACACCACTACACCACTACACCACTACACTACTACACTACTACACTACTACACTACTACACTACTACACTACTACACTACTACACCACTACACTACTACACCACTACACCACTACACCACTACACTACTACACTACTACACTACTACACCACTACACTACTACACTACTACACTACTACACCACTACACTACTACACTACTACACTACTACACCACTACACTACTACACTACTACACTACTACACCACTACACTACTACACCACTATACTACTACACTACTACACTACTACACTACTACACCACTACACTACTACACTACTACACTACTACACCACTACACTACTACACTACTACACTACTACACCACTACACTACTACACTACTACACTACTACACCACTACACTACTACACTACTACACTACTACACCACTACACTACTACACCACTACACACTACACTACTACACTACTACACTACTACACTACAACACCACTACACCACTACACCACTACACCACTACACCACTATACTACTACACCACTATACTACTACACCACTACACCACTACACTACTACACTACTACACTACTACACTACTACACACTACACCACTACACCACTACACTACTACACTACTACACCACTATACTACTACACCACTACACCACTACACTACTACACTACTACACCACTATACTACTACACCACTATACTACTACACCACTACACTACCACACCACTACACCACTACACTACTACACCACTACACTACTACACTACTACACCACTATACTACTACACTACAACACCACTACACTACCACACTACTACACTACAACACCACTACACCACTACACTACTACACTACTACACCACTATACTACTACACCACTACACCACTACACTACTACACTACTACACTACTACACTACTACACCACTATACTACTACACCACTACACCACTACACCACTACACTACTACACTACTACACCACTATACTACTACACCACTATACTACTACACCACTACACTACCACACTACTACACCACTACACTACTACACTACTACACCACTATACCACCACACCACTACACCACTACACTACTACACCACTATACTACTACACCACTATACTACTACACTACTACACCACTATACTACTACACCACTATACTACTACACCACTACACTACTACACTACTACACCACTATACTACCACACCACTACACCACTACACTACTACACCACTATACTACTACACCACTATACTACTACACCACTACACTACTACACCACTATACTACTACACTACTACACCACTACACTACTACACTACTACACCACTATACTACTACACCACTATACTACTACACCACTACACTACTACACCACTATACTACTACACCACTATACTACTACACCACTACACTACTACACCACTATACTACTACACCACTACACTACTACACCACTATACTACTACACTACCACACTACTACACCACTATACTACCACACTACTACACTACAACACCACTACACTACTACACCACTATACTACTACACCACTACACTACTACACCACTATACTACTACACCACTACACCACTACACTACCACACTACAACACTACTACACCACTACACCACTACACCACTACACCACTACACCACTACACTACCACACTACTACACCACTACACTACTACACCACTACACCACTATACTACTACACCACTACACTACTACACTACTACACTACTACACTACTACACCACTACACTACTACACCACTACACTACTACACTACTACACCACTACACTACTACACCACTACACCACTATACTACTACACCACTACACTACTACACTACTACACTACTACACTACTACACCACTACACTACTACACCACTACACTACTACACTACTACACTACTACACTACTACACTACAACACTAATACACCACTATACTACAACACCACTACACTACTACACCACTACACCACTACACTAATACACCACTATACTACAACACCACTACACTACTACACCACTACACTACCACACTACTACACCACACTACACTACTACACCACTACACCACTACACTACTACACCACTACACTACCACACTACTACACCACACTACACTACTACACCACTACACCACTACACCACTACACTAATACACCACTATACTACAACACCACTACACTACTACACCACTACACTACCACACTACTACACCACACTACACTACTACACCACTACACCACTACACCACTACACTAATACACCACTATACTACAACACCACTATACTACTACACCACTACACCACTACACCACTACACTACTACACCACTACACTACTACACCACTACACCACTACACCACTACACTACTACACCACTATACTACTACACCACTACACTACTACACTACAACACCACTACACCACTACACCACTACACTACTACACCACTACACTACCACACTACTACACTACAACACCACTACACCACTACACTACCACACTACTACACCACTACACTACTACACCACTACACCACTACACCACTACACCACTACACTACTACACCACTATACTACTACACCACTACACTACTACACTACAACACCACTACACCACTACACCACTACACTACTACACCACTACACTACCACACTACTACACTACAACACCACTACACCACTACACTACCACACTACTACACTACTACACTACTACACCACTACACCACTACACTACTACACCACTACACCACTACACCACTACACTACTACACTACTACACCACTACACCACTACACTACTACACCACTACACTACTACACCACTACACCACTACACTACCACACTACTACACTACAACACCACTACACCACTACACTACCACACTACTACACTACTACACTACTACACCACTATACTACTACACCACTACACTACTACACTACAACACCACTACACCACTACACCACTACACTACTACACCACTACACTACCACACTACTACACTACAACACCACTACACCACTACACTACCACACTACTACACTACTACACTACTACACCACTACACCACTACACTACTACACCACTACACCACTACACCACTACACTACTACACTACTACACCACTACACCACTACACTACTACACCACTACACTACTACACCACTACACCACTATACTACCACACTACTACACTACAACACCACTACACCACTACACTACCACACTACTACACTACTACACTACTACACTACTACACTACTACACCACTATACTACTACACCACTACACTACTACACCACTACACTACTACACCACTACACTACTACACCACTACACCACTACACCACTACAGCCGTACCTCAGACCTCTACAGCCGTACCTCAACCCTCTACAGCCGTACCTCAGACCTCTACAGCCGTACCTCAGACCTCTACAGCCGTACCTCAGACCTCTACAGCAGTACCTCAGACCTCTACAGCAGTACCTCAGACCTCTACAGCCGTACCTCAGACCTCTACAGCAGTACCTCAGACCTCTACAGCCGTACCTCAGACCTCTACAGCCGTACCTCAGACCTCTACAGCAGTACCTCAGACCTCTACAGCCGTACCTCAGACCTCTACAGCCGTACCTCAACCCTCTACAGCCGTACCTCAACCCTCTACAGCCGTACCTCAGACCTCTACAGCCGTACCTCAGACCTCTACAGCAGTACCTCAGCCCTCTATAGCAGTACCTCAGACCTCTACAGCCGTACCTCAGACCTCTACAGCCGTACCTCAGACCTCTACAGCAGGGAACTGACATGATAAAAGTAGCTTGGTCTCTAACCCTGAATACTGCAGTTCCACACTAATGTGATAACAGCATGGTCTCTAACCAGACACTGGTCTGTAACAGAAAGACAGTTAACACCACAGTAAAATACACAGCCGTGCTGTTCCCAGAACACGTCATGGTGTGGTGTTGTTGCTGTGACCAACCCGGTCTCAGGGTGACAGACTGAGGCTGGTGGTTTGGCACACTGCCCACTAAGCCACTCTAACACCCAACACAGCCAGCCTATCAGGGGCAGCCTATCAGGGGCAGCCTATCAGCGAGAAGCAGAGATGCTTCATTCAGACAAACTGACTCCAGATGTTCTATAAAGGGGACTACATTCATATTACGCACACACGCGCACTCTCTCTTTCTCTCTCTCTCTCCTTTCTGTCATCCTTGTAGAGCTGTTCCCATCTGGCCTGGTGCAGGAAGGAGGAGAGAGAGGCCAGCGAGGAAGAGGAGAGTTAGGAGGAGGAGCAGCAATCCCCTCCACACAGCAGTGAGTTTACATTGAGGGGCTCAGTCATTCCTCTGGGTTCTCAGTCTCAACATTCACTGTTTGATGAAATCTCATCAACATCAACTGGATGCACATGTTCCAATCAGGCCTCACAGAGAAATCTCACTTGTTAATTACCATGTATAAGACGCCATGTTCCACTGTAGGGTTAGGGCTAGACATACAGGGCCTTGTGTGTTGTGGTACAGTCCACATTGTGTTGTGGTACAGTCCACATTGTGTTGTGGTACAGTCCACATTGTGTTGTGGTACAGTCCACAGTGTGTTGTGGTACAGTCCTGATTGTGTTGTGGTACAGTCCACATTGTGTTGTGGTACAGTCCACAGTGTGATGTGGTACAGTCCACATTGTGTTGTGGTACAGTCCACATTGTGTTGTGGTACAGTCCACATTGTGTTGTGGTACAGTCCACATTGTGTTGTGGTACAGTCCACATTGTGTTGTGGTACAGTCCTGATTGTGTTGTGGTACAGTCCACATTGTGTTGTGGTACAGTCCACATTGTGTTCTGGTACAGTCCACATTGTGTTGTGGTACAGTCCACATTGTTTTGTGGTACAGTCCACATTGTGTTGTGGTACAGTCCACATTGTGTTGTGGTAGAGTCCACATTGTGTTGTGGTACAGTCCTGATTGTGTTGTGGTACAGTCCACATTGTGTTGTGGTACAGTCCACATTGTGTTGTGGTAAAGTCCGCATTGTGTTGTGGTACAGTCCACAGTGTGTTGTGGTACAGTCCACATTGTGTTGTGCATTTAGACAGTTCTGCAAGCAGTCAGACAGCTCCCACAGCATTTAGACAGTTATCCTAGCCTTTAGACAGTTATCCTAGCATTCAGACAGCTCCCACAGCATTTAGACAGTTCTCCTAGCAGTCAGACAGCTCCCACAGCATTTAGACAGTTCTCCTAGTAGTCAGACAGCTCCCACAGCATTTAGACAGTTCTCCTAGCAGTCAGACAGCTCCCACAGCATTTAGACAGTTCTCCTAGCCTTTAGACAGCTCCCACAGCATTTCGACAGTTCCCCTAGCTGTCAGACAGCTAACACAGCATTTAGACAGTTCTCCTAGTGTTTTATCTAAAATTAGGATGATAACATCCCCAAAATATTCAGAGAATGTTTTTGATAATTCTGTAATATCTGTAACATTCTACATCTGTAACAACCAGAACATTCCCCAGACGTTCGCATTAGGCTTCCAGGTAATGTAATAACGCAATGTACCAGTAATGTTTTCCCAGCAAACCAAAATTGGTTCTGTGAAAGTTCTGAGAACATTCGTTAGGTCGCAGCAAATGTTCTAATTTGCATTTTGGGAACCTATCTCTTGTAATGTACCCCTACTGTTTCCACAACCTAATTACATTTTATGAGAACCTTTTATGCACCCTAAAATAAACATTGTAGAATCATCCACTCAGCTGGACAGTTTTTGTGTTCTGAGAACATTTGCTGCGACCTAACGAATAATCTCATAACACAAAAACTGTCCAGCTGAGTGGATGATTCTACAATGTTTATTTTAGGGTGCATAAAAGGTTCTCATAAAATGTAATTAGGTTGTGGAAACAGTAGGGGTACATTACAAGAGATAGGTTCCCAAAATGCAAATTATGCTCAGTTGTGTTGACAATCATACAATGTTTAATAGAGGTTGCACAGGACGTTCCCTTAATGTTGTAGGAATGAAATAAGTCAGTATGTATTATGTTCATAGCGTATTTGATTTAGGTTTAACGTAATATTCAATTTATGTTCCCACAATGTACATTTGACCTTGTCTTGGAGGTGCTCAGAACATTTCAGAACATTTAGGAAATGTAATATTTAAGTTTGACCTAATATTACCACAACATTCCCAGCATGCAAATCAATGTTATCGTTAATGTAGCCATACTGATTCAACAGTAGCTCAGATGGGGAGAAGTCTGTCCATGATAAGGTCCTGCTCTACCTTCTTAACAACACTATCAACAAGGCAGGTCCTACAGGCCCTAGTTTCTACCTTCTTAACAGCCCTATCAACAAGACAGGTCCTACAGGCCCTAGTTTCTACCTTCTTAACAGCCCTATCAACAAGACAGGTCCTACAGGCCCTAGTTTCTACCTTCTTAACAACACTATCAACAAGGCAGGTCCTACAGGCCCTAGTTTCTACCTTTTTAACAACACTATCAACAAGGCAGGTCCTACAGGCCCTAGTTTCTACCTTCTTAACAGCACTATCAACAAGGCAGGTCCAACAGGCCCTAGTTTCTACCTTCTTAACAGCACTATCAACAAGGCAGGTCCTACAGGCCCTAGTTTCTACCTTCTTAACAGCACTATCAACAAGGCAGGTCCTACAGGCCCTAGTTTCTACCTTCTTAACAACACTATCAACAAGGCAGGTCCTACAGGCCCTAGTTTCTACCTTCTTAACAGCACTATCAACAAGGCAGGTCCGACAGGCCCTAGTTTCTACCTTCTTAACAGCACTATCAACAAGGCAGGTCCTACAGGCCCTAGTTTCTACCTTCTTAACAGCACTATCAACAAGGCAGGTCCTACAGGCCCTAGTTTCTACCTTCTTAACAACACTATCAACAAGGCAGGTCCTACAGGCCCTAGTTTCTACCTTTTTAACAACACTATCAACAAGGCAGGTCCTACAGGCCCTAGTTTCTACCTTCTTAACAGCACTATCAACAAGGCAGGTCCTACAGGCCCTAGTTTCTACCTTCTTAACAGCACTATCAACAAGGCAGGTCCTACAGGCCCTAGTTTCTACCTTCTTAACAGCACTATCAACAAGGCAGGTCCTACAGGCCCTAGTTTCTACCTTCTTAACAGCACTATCAACAAGGCAGGTCCTACAGGCCCTAGTTTCTACCTTCTTAACAACACTATCAACAAGGCAGGTCCTACAGGCCCTAGTTTCTACCTTCTTAACAACACTATCAACAAGGCAGGTCCTACAGGCCCTAGTTTCTACCTTCTTAACAACACTATCAACAAGGCAGGTCCTACAGGCCCTAGTTTCTACCTTCTTAACAGCACTATCAACAAGGCAGGTCCTACAGGCCCCAGTTTCTACCTTCTTAACAACACTATCAACAAGGCAGGTCCTAGAAAACCAGGAGGTTGAGACCTGAGCAATTAACAATTGTCTGAAATGAGAATTTCCGTTAAATCTGGAGAGAAACATAGTGGGGAAGTATTCCAATTCCAATCCAATGTAATCTATAAAGCAGGAAGCCGCAGGTCTTGGGCGACCCTTTGCCACCCCATTTCTTGTGTAGTGTTTTCACGTTGAACAAACACCAGGAGGTTGACCCCAAGCCTCCTCGGGCTGGCCTTCTAGGCAAGGTGTGTCTTTGAGTTAAACCCCACCTACTCAAATGACCCTGCTGCCATGAACCCGGAGGATAAATAAAAGTCACTTGCAAACTAGCTAACGTTCCAGCAGCCAGAAACAAACACAGAGAAAATGAAGCCAACAAGCCAACTTGTTTGCAGGCTGTAGCAGGGACAAAAGAAACAAGCATCATGCTAGCTAACTAGGTGGTGGACAGCATTTTCGGCCCAGGACCACCCAACAAAAGCATCGAGCAATAACATCACACAGACATGTATTTGTCAGGGAGATACTGGTGGAGACAGTCTGATCTCTAGAGGGAACCTGAGATACTGGTGGAGACAGTCTGATCTCTAGAGGGAACCTGAGATACTGGTGGAGACAGTCTGATTTAGAGGGAACCTGATATACTGGTGGAGACAGTCGGATTTAGAGGGAACCTGAGATACTGGTGGAGACAGTCTGATTTAGAGGGAACCTGAGATACTGGTGGAGACAGTCTGATTTAGAGGGAACCTGAGATACTGGTAGAGACAGTCTGATTTAGACGGAACCTGATATACTGGTGGAGACAGTCTGATTTAGAGGGAACCTGATATACTGGTGGAGACAGTCTGATTTAGAGGGAACCTGAGATACTGGTGGAGACAGTCTGATTTAGAGGGAACCTGAGATACTGGTGGAGACAGTCTGATTTAGAGGGAACATGAGATACTGGTGGAGACCACAGGATGACTGATGAATAACCAGTCTGTCTATATACAGTATTGATTCCTATCTAGTGTTAACAGCCCACCAGGATGACTGATGAATAACCAGTCTGTCTATATACAGTATTGATTCCTATCTAGTGTTAACAGCCCACCAGGATGACTGATGAATAACCAGTCTGTCTATATACAGTATTGATTCCTATCTAGTGTTAACAGCCCACCAGGATGACTGATGAATAACCAGTCTGTCTATATACAGTATTGATTCCTATCTAGTGTTAACAGCCCACCAGGACCACAGCCCACGCTGACCACCAGCGTGGTCAGTCAAGTAAACAATGGCTCATCTGAATGACATAGTGGTGAACTATGGTCCGTCAAGTCATAGGATGGCGCATTAGCATGACACATGTGACACAGGTTACAACACAACACCACATCCTATTGGATGAAAATGAGACTGTTGCAACACGGCCTTATTCTGTGGTAACGTCTTCTCCCCCATTTAGCTGTAGTCAACAACCCTGGAGAGCATTGAAGAAGATGAGGTGGTTGAATTCATAAACGGTGTGTAAATTCTCCTCCTATTCCGTCAACATTGTGTTATTGTCACGGCCGTTGAATGAAGAGGACAGCGTGGTGAGCGTTCATATTATTTTATTTAGAAAAGACGCCGAACAAAACAATAAACACTGCGGAACAAACTGTGAAGCTAAAGGCCATGTCCCATAAACACAGGCAACTTCCCACAAAGAAAGGAGGGAAAAGGGCTGCCTAAGTATGGCTCCCAATCAGAGACAACGATAGACAGCTGTCCCTGAATGAAAACCACACCCAGCCAAAACATAGAAATAGAAAATCAAAACATAGAATGCCCACCCCCATATCACACCCTGACTAAAGCAAATAGAGACATGAAAAGGCTCTCTAAGGTCAGGGCGTGACAGTTATCAAACCAAACAAATGTTTATTTGGTGTATGTACAGGATGCAGCGGGGGGGGGGAGTACAGGAAGATGACATTGAGTTGTACTGTAACAAAATGTTTCATGTTTTCCCACGTCAACCTATAATGCAGAGGATCTCCTGGACCTGTTGGAGGAGGAAACAACATCAGCCATAAACTATGAGGAACATCCCAAACATTAAACCTATAATGCAGAGGATCTCCTGGACCTGTTGGAGGAGGAAACAACATCAGCCATAAACTATGAGGAACATCCCAAACATTCAACCTATAATGCAGAGGATCTCCTGGACCTGTTGGAGGAGGAAACAACATCAGCCATAAACTATGAGGAACATCCCAAACATTCAACCTATAATGCAGAGGATCTCCTGGACCTGTTGGAGGAGGAAACAACATCAGCCATAAACTATGAGGAACATCCCAAACATTCAACCTATAATGCAGAGGATCTCCTGGACCTGTTGGAGGAGGAAACAACATCAGCCATAAACTATGAGGAACATCCCAAACATTCAACCTATAATGCAGAGGATCTCCTGGACCTGTTGGAGGAGGAAACAACATCAGCCATAAACTATGAGGAACATCCCAAACATTCAACCTATAATGCAGAGGATCTCCTGGACCTGTTGGAGGAGGAAACAACATCAGCCATAAACTATGAGGAACATCCCAAACATTCAACCTATAATGCAGAGGATCTCCTGGACCTGTTGGAGGAGGAAACAACATCAGCCATAAACTATGAGGAACATCCCAAACATTCAACCTATAATGCAGAGGATCTCCTGGACCTGTTGGAGGAGGAAACAACATCAGCCATAAACTATGAGGAACATCCCAAACATTCAACCTATAATGCAGAGGATCTCCTGGACCTGTAGGAGGAGGAAACAACATCAGCCATAAACTATGAGGAACATCCCAAACATTCAACCTATAATGCAGAGGATCTCCTGGACCTGTTGGAGGAGGAAACAACATCAGCCATAAACTATGAGGAACATCCCAAACATTCAACCTATAATGCAGAGGATCTCCTGGACCTGTTGGAGGAGGAAACAACATCAGCCATAAACTTTGAGGAACATCCCAAACATTCAACCTATAATGCAGAGGATCTCCTGGACCTGTTGGAGGAGGAAACAACATCAGCCATAAACTATGAGGAACATCCCAAACATTCAACCTATAATGCAGAGGATCTCCTGGACCTGTTGGAGGAGGAAACAACATCAGCCATAAACTATGAGGAACATCCCAAACATTAAACCTATAATGCAGAGGATCTCCTGGACCTGTTGGAGGAGGAAACAACATCAGCCATAAACTATGAGGAACATCCCAAACATTCAACCTATAATGCAGAGGATCTCCTGGACCTGTTGGAGGAGGAAACAACATCAGCCATAAACTATGAGGAACATCCCAAACATTCAACCTATAATGCAGAGGATCTCCTGGACCTGTTGGAGGAGGAAACAACATCAGCCATAAACTATGAGGAACATCCCAAACATTCAACCTATAATGCAGAGGATCTCCTGGACCTGTTGGAGGAGGAAACAACATCAGCCATAAACTATGAGGAACATCCCAAACATTCAACCTATAATGCAGAGGATCTCCTGGACCTGTAGGAGGAGGAAACAACATCAGCCATAAACTATGAGGAACATCCCAAACATTCAACCTATAATGCAGAGGATCTCCTGGACCTGTTGGAGGAGGAAACAACATTAGCCATAAACTATGAGGAACATCCCAAACATTCAACCTATAATGCAGAGGATCTCCTGGACCTGTTGGAGGAGGAAACAACATCAGCCATAAACTATGAGGAACATCCCAAACATTCAACCTATAATGCAGAGGATCTCCTGGACGTGTTGGAGGAGGAAACAACATCAGCCATAAACTATGAGGAACATCCCAAACATTCAACCTATAATGCAGAGGATCTCCTGGACCTGTTGGAGGAGGAAACAAAATCAGCCATAAACTATGAGGAACATCCCAAACATTCAACCTATAATGCAGAGGATCTCCTGGACCTGTTGGAGGAGGAAACAACATCAGCCATAAACTATGAGGAACATCCCAAACATTCAACCTATAATGCAGAGGATCTCCTGGACGTGTTGGAGGAGCAAACAACATCAGCCATAAACTATGAGGAACATCCCAAACATTCAACCTATAATGCAGAGGATCTCCTGGACCTGTTGGAGGAGCAAACAACATCAGCCATAAACTATGAGGAACATCCCAAACATTAAACCTATAATGCAGAGGATCTCCTGGACCTGTTGGAGGAGGAAACAACATCAGCCATAAACTATGAGGAACATCCCAAACATTCAACCTATAATGCAGAGGATCTCCTGGACCTGTTGGAGGAGGAAACAACATCAGCCATAAACTATGAGGAACATCCCAAACATTCAACCTATAATGCAGAGGATCTCCTGGACCTGTTGGAGGAGGAAACAACATCAGCCATAAACTATGAGGAACATCCCAAACATTCAACCTATAATGCAGAGGATCTCCTGGACCTGTTGGAGGAGGAAACAACATCAGCCATAAACTATGAGGAACATCCCAAACATTCAACCTATAATGCAGAGGATCTCCTGGACCTGTTGGAGGAGGAAACAACATCAGCCATAAACTATGAGGAACATCCCAAACATTCAACCTATAATGCAGAGGATCTCCTGGACCTGTTGGAGGAGGAAACAACATCAGCCATAAACTATGAGGAACATCCCAAACATTCAACCTATAATGCAGAGGATCTCCTGGACCTGTTGGAGGAGGAAACAACATCAGCCATAAACTATGAGGAACATCCCAAACATTCAACCTATAATGCAGAGGATCTCCTGGACCTGTTGGACAGAGGAAACAACATCAGCCATAAACTATGAGGAACATCCCAACCATTCAACTACACTACATGATGAGGAACATCCCAACCCTTCAGCTACATGGTGAGGAACATTCTAACCCTTCAGCTACATGATGAGGAACATCCTAACCCTTCAGCTACATGATGAGGAACATCCCAACCCTTCAGTTACATGATGAGGAACATCCTAACCCTTCAGCTACATAATGAGGAACATCCCAACCATTCAGCCATACTACATGATGAGGAACATCCTAACCCTTCAGCTACATGATGAGGAACATCCTAACCCTTCAGTTACATGATGAGGAACATCCTAACCCTTCAGCTACACTACATGATGAGGAACATCCCAACCCTTCAGCTACATGATGAGGAACATCCTAACCCTTCAGCTACACTACATGATGAGGAACATCCTAACCCTTCCGCTACATTATGAGGAACATCCTAACCCTTCAGCTACATGGTGAGGAACATCCTAACCCTTCAGCTACATGATGAGGAACATCCCAACCATTCAGCTACACTACATGATGAGGAACATCCCAACCATTCAGCTACACTACATGATGAGGAATATCCTAACCCTTCCGCTACATTATGAGGAACATCCTAACCCTTCAGCTACATGATTAGGAACATCCGAACCCTTCAGCTACATGGTGAGGAACATTCTAACCCTTCAGCTACATGATGAGGAACATCTCAACCCTTCAGCTACATGATGAGGAACATCCCAACCATTCAGCTACACTACATGATGAGGAACATCCTAACCCTTCAGCTACATGGTGAGGAACATCCTAACCCTTCAGCTACATGATGAGGAACATCTCAACCCTTCAGCTACATGATGAGGAACATCCCAACCATTCAGCTATACTACATGATTAGGAACATCCGAACCCTTCAGCTACATGGTGAGGAACATCCTAACCCTTCAGCTACATGATGAGGAACATCTCAACCCTTCAGCTACATGATGAGGAACATCCCAACCATTCAGCTATACTACATGATTAGGAACATCCGAACCCTTCAGCTACATGGTGAGGAACATCCTAACCCTTCAGCTACATGATGAGGAACATCTCAACCCTTCAGCTATACTACATGATGAGGAACATCCTAACCCTTCAGCTACATGACGAGGAACATCCTAACCCTTCAGCTACATGATGAGGAACATCCTAACCCTTCCGCTACATGATGAGGAACATCCCAACCCTTCAGCTACATGATGAGGAACATCCCAACCATTCAGCTACACTACATGATGAGGAACATCCCAACCATTCAGCTACACTACATGATGAGGAACATCTTAACCCTTCAGCTACATGATGAGGAACATCTTAACCCTTCAGCTACATGATGAGGAACATCCCAACCCTTCAGCTACATGATGAGGAACATTCCAACCATTCAGCTACACTACATGATGAGGAACATCCTAACCCTTCAGCTACACTACATGATGAGGAACATGCTAACCCTTCAGCTACACTACATGATGAGGAACATCCTAACCCTTCAGCTACACGATGAGGAACATCCCAACCCTTCAGCTACACTACATAATGAGGAACATCCCAACCCTTCAGCTACATTATGAGGAACATCCTAACCCTTCAGCTACATTACATGATGAGGAACATCCTAACCCTTCAGCTACACGATGAGGAACATCCCAACCCTTCAGCTACACTACATAATGAGGAACATCCCAACCCTTCAGCTACATTATGAGGAACATCCTAACCCTTCAGCTACATGATGAGGAACATCCCAACCCTTCAGCTACAAGATGAGGAACATCCTAACCCTTCAGCTACATTATGAGGAACATCCTAACCCTTCAGCTACATGATGAGGAACATCCCAAACCTTCAGCTATGCTACATGATGAGGAACATCCTAACCCTTCAGCTACATTATGAGGAACATCCTAACCCTTCAGCTACATGATGAGGAACATCCCAACCATTCAGCTATACTACATGACGAGGAACATTCTAACCCTTCAGCTACACTACATTATGAGGAACATCCTAACCCTTCAGCTACATGATGAGGAACATCCTAACCCTTCAGCTACATGATGAGGAACATCCTAACCCTTCAGCTACATGACGAGGAACATCCTAACCCTTCAGCTACATGATGAGGAACATCCTAACCCTTCAGCTACATGATGAGGAACATCCCAACCCTTCAGTTACATGATGAGGAACATCCTAACCCTTCAGCTACATAATGAGGAACATCCCAACCATTCAGCCATACTACATGATGAGGAACATCCTAACCCTTCAGCTACATGATGAGGAACATCCTAACCCTTCAGTTACATGATGAGGAACATCCTAACCCTTCAGCTACACTACATGATGAGGAACATCCCAACCCTTCAGCTACATGATGAGGAACATCCTAACCCTTCAGCTACACTACATGATGAGGAACATCCTAACCCTTCCGCTACATTATGAGGAACATCCTAACCCTTCAGCTACATGGTGAGGAACATCCTAACCCTTCAGCTACATGATGAGGAACATCCCAACCATTCAGCTACACTACATGATGAGGAACATCCCAACCATTCAGCTACACTACATGATGAGGAATATCCTAACCCTTCCGCTACATTATGAGGAACATCCTAACCCTTCAGCTACATGATTAGGAACATCCGAACCCTTCAGCTACATGGTGAGGAACATTCTAACCCTTCAGCTACATGATGAGGAACATCTCAACCCTTCAGCTACATGATGAGGAACATCCCAACCATTCAGCTACACTACATGATGAGGAACATCCTAACCCTTCAGCTACATGGTGAGGAACATCCTAACCCTTCAGCTACATGATGAGGAACATCTCAACCCTTCAGCTACATGATGAGGAACATCCCAACCATTCAGCTATACTACATGATTAGGAACATCCGAACCCTTCAGCTACATGGTGAGGAACATCCTAACCCTTCAGCTACATGATGAGGAACATCTCAACCCTTCAGCTACATGATGAGGAACATCCCAACCATTCAGCTATACTACATGATTAGGAACATCCGAACCCTTCAGCTACATGGTGAGGAACATCCTAACCCTTCAGCTACATGATGAGGAACATCTCAACCCTTCAGCTATACTACATGATGAGGAACATCCTAACCCTTCAGCTACATGACGAGGAACATCCTAACCCTTCAGCTACATGATGAGGAACATCCTAACCCTTCCGCTACATGATGAGGAACATCCCAACCCTTCAGCTACATGATGAGGAACATCCCAACCATTCAGCTACACTACATGATGAGGAACATCCCAACCATTCAGCTACACTACATGATGAGGAACATCTTAACCCTTCAGCTACATGATGAGGAACATCTTAACCCTTCAGCTACATGATGAGGAACATCCCAACCCTTCAGCTACATGATGAGGAACATTCCAACCATTCAGCTACACTACATGATGAGGAACATCCTAACCCTTCAGCTACACTACATGATGAGGAACATGCTAACCCTTCAGCTACACTACATGATGAGGAACATCCTAACCCTTCAGCTACACGATGAGGAACATCCCAACCCTTCAGCTACACTACATAATGAGGAACATCCCAACCCTTCAGCTACATTATGAGGAACATCCTAACCCTTCAGCTACATTACATGATGAGGAACATCCTAACCCTTCAGCTACACGATGAGGAACATCCCAACCCTTCAGCTACACTACATAATGAGGAACATCCCAACCCTTCAGCTACATTATGAGGAACATCCTAACCCTTCAGCTACATGATGAGGAACATCCCAACCCTTCAGCTACAAGATGAGGAACATCCTAACCCTTCAGCTACATTATGAGGAACATCCTAACCCTTCAGCTACATGATGAGGAACATCCCAAACCTTCAGCTATGCTACATGATGAGGAACATCCTAACCCTTCAGCTACATTATGAGGAACATCCTAACCCTTCAGCTACATGATGAGGAACATCCCAACCATTCAGCTATACTACATGACGAGGAACATTCTAACCCTTCAGCTACACTACATTATGAGGAACATCCTAACCCTTCAGCTACATGATGAGGAACATCCTAACCCTTCAGCTACATGATGAGGAACATCCTAACCCTTCAGCTACATGACGAGGAACATCCTAACCCTTCAGCTACATGATGAGGAACATCCTAACCCTTCAGCTACATGATGAGGAACATCCTAACCCTTCAGCTACATGATGAGGAACATCCTAACCCTTCAGCTACATGATGAGGAACATCCTAACCCTTCAGCTACATGATGAGGAACATACTAACTTTTCAGCTACACTACATGAGTCGCCATCAGCATTGTGTCGATGTGACGTTGTACCTGCTACACCAGAAACCAACCAAATCAACTTCATTTCAATTCACAAGAGCTTCAGTCATTATCAGTAGTCCAGTTCTCCATGGTTCTGTTACTATGACAGTGGTCCAGTCCTCCATGGTTCTGTTACTCTGACAGTAGTCCAGTCCTCCATGGTTCTGTTACTATGACAGTGGTCCAGTCCACCATGGTTCTGTTACTATGACAGTAGTCCAGTCCTCCATGGTTCTGTTACTCTGACAGTAGTCCAGTCCACCATGGTTATGTTACTATGACAGTGGTCCAGTCCACCATGGTTCTGTTACTCTGACAGTAGTCCAGTCCACCATGGTTCTGTTACTATGACAGTGGTCCAGTCCACCATGGTTCTGTTACTCTGACAGTAGTCCAGTCCACCATGGTTCTGTTACTCTGACAGTAGTCCAGTCCACCATGGTTCTGTTACTATGACAGTGGTCCAGTCCACCATGGTTCTGTTACTCTGACAGTAGTCCAATCCTCCATGGTTCTGTTACTCTGACAGTAGTCCAGTCCACCATGGTTCTGTTACTCTGACAGTGGTCCAGTCCACCATGGTTCTGTTACTCTGACAGTAGTCCAGTCCACCATGGTTATGTTACTATGACAGTGGTCCAGTCCACCATGGTTCTGTTACTCTGACAGTAGTCCAGTCCACCATGGTTCTGTTACTATGACAGTGGTCCAGTCCTCCATGGTTCTGTTACTCTGACAGTAGTCCAGTCCTCCATGGTTCTGTTACTCTGACAGTGTTAATGCTGATGGGAGAAAACAAATCATATCACTGAAATGTAATAAAATCACTGTGTCAAAGGACTTTCCAGACCAGGTTTTCGTAGTAGACTCTAGCTCAATGTCATTGTAAATTCATTCCTCAAGGTTCATCAAGAGAAAGGAAAATACGTAAAAAGAGCGTAATGGCTGCAGTTCTGTAAGAGCACCAGTTTCCTACCAAGCCCTCTGCACCGTTGTTCCTGAAGAAACTCTGGCTTGGTTGGTAGTGGGACAGGAGAGGCAAATCTGAGTCTGTGGGGAATGTTGGCACTGTGTGGGAAAACATCACACTAACTGTTACTTCGCAATGTCATATTCCAGGTCGCAGTTGCAAATGAGAATTTGTTCCCAACTAGCCTACCTGGTTAAATAAAGGTTAAATAAAAAATATTCCTGTATATACCCCACCTTATCCTGTACATACGCCAAATAAACATCCATTTTGGTTTGATAACATATTATTGCTTATGAATTCAGCAATCAACTCACCATCAATTAATTGATAGTTGGTAACATACTGGCCGTGGTCACCTGAGAGAGACAGGAGCTAGGTAATATACTGGCCATGGTCTCTCCTGAGAGAGAGGAGGTAGGTAATATACTGGCCATGGTCTCACCTGAGAGAGAGGAGGCAGGTAATATACTGGCCATGGTCTCACCTGAGAGAGACAGGAGCTAGGTAACATACTGGCCATGGTCTCACCTGAGAGAGAGGAGGTAGGTAATATACTGGCCATGGTCTCACCTGAGAGAGACAGGAGCTAGGTAATATACTGGCCATGGTCTCACCTGAGTGAGACAGGAGGTAGGTAATATACTGGCCATGGTCTCACCTGAGAGAGAGAGGAGGTAGGTAATATACTGGCCATGGTCTCACCTGAGAGAGAGGAGGTAGGTAATATACTGGCCATGGTCTCACCTGAGAGAGAGGAGGTAGGTAATATACTGGCCATGGTCTCACCTGAGAGAGAGGAGGTAGGTAATATACTGGCCATGGTCTCACCTGAGAGAGAGGAGGTAGGTAATATACTGGCCATGGTCTCACCTGAGAGAGAGGAGGTAGGTAATATACTGGCCATGGTCTCACCTGAGAGAGAGGAGGTAGGTAATATACTGGCCATGGTCTCACCTGAGAGAGACAGGAGGTAGGTAATATACTGGCCATGGTCTCACCTGAGAGAGACAGGAGCTAGGTAATATACTGGCCATGGTCTCACCTGAGAGAGAGGAGGTAGGTAATATACTGGCCATGGTCTCACCTGAGAGAGAGGAGGTAGGTAATATACTGGCCATGGTCTCACCTGAGAGAGAGGAGGTAGGTAATATTCTAACTCAATATAATTGTATATTAATTTCTCTAGTTTCATCAGGAGAAGGGAAAATACTTGGAGCGTAATGTCTGCCTGTCTGATCAACAGTTTCCTACCGAGCTCTCTGCACCGATGTTCCTGAAGAAAATATGTATAGGTTGGTAGTGGAACAGGAGTCTGTGGGGGATGTTGGCACTGTGTGGGAAAACATCACACTGTTACTCCCATAGTAATAACGGTACAACGTCATCTTCTCGTATTCATCACACTGTTACTTCCATAGTAATAACGGTACAATTTAAATGGGGGAGAAGACATTACCACCATCAATGCTCTGTTGACTACAGCTAAATGGGGGAGAAGACATTACCACCATCAATGCTCTGTTGACTACAGCTAAATGGGGGAGAAGACATTACCACCATCAATGCTCTGTTGACTACAGCTAAATGGGGGAGAAGACATTACCACCATCAATGCTCTGTTGACTACAGCTAAATGGGGGAGAAGACATTACCACCATCAATGCTCTGTTGACTACAGCTAAATGGGGGAGAAGACATTACCACCATCAATGCTCTGTTGACTACAGCTAAATGGGGGAGAAGACATTACCACCATCAATGCTCTGTTGACTACAGCTAAATGGGGGAGAAGACATTACCACTATCAATGCTCTGTTGACTACAGCTAAATGGGGGAGAAGACGTTACCACCATCAATGCTCTGTTGACTACAGCTAAATGGGGGAGAAGACGTTACCACCATCAATGCTCTGTTGACTACAGCTAAATGGGGGAGAAGACATTACCACCATCAATGCTCTGTTGACTACAGCTAAATGGGGGAGAAGATATTACCACTATCAATGCTCTGTTGACTACAGCTAAATGGGGGAGAAGACATTACCACCATCAATGCTCTGTTGACTACAGCTAAATGGGGGAGAAGACATTACCACTATCAATGCTCTGTTGACTACAGCTAAATGGGGGAGAAGACGTTACCACCATCAATGCTCTGTTGACTACAGCTAAATGGGGGAGAAGACGTTACCACCATCAATGCTCTGTTGACTACAGCTAAATGGGGGAGAAGACATTACCACCATCAATGCTCTGTTGACTACAGCTAAATGGGGGAGAAGACGTTACCACCATCAATGCTCTGTTGACTACAGCTAAATGGGGGAGAAGACATTACCACCATCAATGCTCTGTTGACTACAGCTAAATGGGGGAGAAGACATTACCACCATCAATGCTCTGTTGACTACAGCTAAATGGGGGAGAAGACATTACCACCATCAATGCTCTGTTGACTACAGCTAAATGGGGGAGAAGACGTTATCACCATCAATGCTCTGTTGACTACAGCTAAATGGGGGAGAAGACATTACCACAGAATAAGTCAGTGTTACAACAGTCTCATTTTCATCCAATAGGATGTGGTGTTGTGTTGTAACCTGTGTCACATGTGTCATGCTAATGAACCATCCTATGACTTGATGGACCATAGTTCACCACTATGTCATTCAGATGAGCCATTGTTTACTTGACTGACCACGCTGGATATTCATTCAGTGGTCCTGGTGGGCTGTTAACACTAGATAGGAATCAATACTGTATATAGACAGACTGGTTATTCATCAGTCATCCTGGTGGGCTGTTAACACTAGATAGGAATCAATACTGTATATAGACAGACTGGTTATTCATCAGTCATCCTGGTGGGCTGTTAACACTAGATAGGAATCAATACTGTATATAGACAGACTGGTTATTCATCAGTCATCCTGGTGGGCTGTTAACACTAGATAGGAATCAATACTGTATATAGACAGACTAGTTATTCATCAATGTTCTGAACAGGAAACCATAGCTAACTAACTATTTTGGTAGTTTACCAACAAAATCATTATTGAATCATAAAAAAAAAGCATAACACAAAATGCATACAGCCTTTCTTACCTCTCAGACTGTCTCCACCAGTATCTCAGGTTCCCTCTAGATCAGACTGTCTCCACCAGTATCTCAGGTTCCCTCTAAATCAGACTGTCTCCACCAGTATCTCAGGTTCCCTCTAAATCAGACTGTCTCCACCAGTATATCAGGTTCCCTCTAAATCAGACTGTCTCCACCAGTATCTCAGGTTCCCTCTAAATCAGACTGTCTCCACCAGTATCTCAGGTTCCCTCTAAATCAGACTGTCTCCACCAGTATTTCAGGTTCCCTCTAGATCAGACTGTCTCCACCAGTATCTCAGGTTCCCTCTAAATCAGACTGTCTCCACCAGTATCTCAGGTTCCCTCTAAATCAGACTGTCTCCACCAGTATCTCAGGTTCCCTCTAGATCAGACTGTCTCCACCAGTATCTCAGGTTCCCTCTAAATCAGACTGTCTCCACCAGTATCTCAGGTTCCCTCTAAATCAGACTGTCTCCACCAGTATCTCAGGTTCCCTCTAAATCAGACTGTCTCCACCAGTATCTCAGGTTCCCTCTAAATCAGACTGTCTCCACCAGTATCTCAGGTTCCCTCTAGATCAGACTGTCTCCACCAGTATCTCAGGTTCCCTCTAGATCAGACTGTCACCACCAGTATCTCAGGTTCCCTCTAGATCAGACTGTCTCCACCAGTATCTCAGGTTCCCTCTAAATCAGACTGTCTCCACCAGTATTTCAGGTTCCCTCTAGATCAGACTGTCTCCACCAGTATCTCAGGTTCCCTCTAAATCAGACTGTCACCACCAGTATCTCAGGTTCCCTCTAAATCAGACTGTCTCCACCAGTATCTCAGGTTCCCTCTAGATCAGACTGTCTCCACCAGTATCTCAGGTTCCCTCTAGATCAGACTGTCTCCCCCAGTATCTCAGGTTCCCTCTAAATCAGACTGTCACCACCAGTATCTCAGGTTCCCTCTAGATCAGACTGTCACCACCAGTATCTCAGGTTCCCTCTAGATCAGACTGTCTCCACCAGTATCTCAGGTTCCCTCTAAATCAGACTGTCTTCACCAGTATCTCAGGTTTCCTCTAAATCAGACTGTCTCCACCAGTATCTCAGGTTCCCTCTAAATCAGACTGTCTTCACCAGTATCTCAGGTTCCCTCTAAATCAGACTGTCTTCACCAGTATCTCAGGTTTCCTCTAAATCAGACTGTCTCCACCAGTATCTCAGGTTCCCTCTAAATCAGACTGTCTTCACCAGTATCTCAGGTTCCCTCTAAATCAGACTGTCTCCACCAGTATCTCCCTGACAAATACATGTCTGTGTGATGTTACTGTACCACATTTTATTGCTCTATGCTTTTGTGGGGTGGTCCTGGGCCGAACATGCTGTCGACCACCTAGTTAGCTAGCATGATCGTCTACAAACCAAACACCCTAACATGTCAACAATCTGCAGATCTAGCTTTAACTAGCTAACGTTAGTTAGTTGAAATAAAGGCTTTGGGAATCTGGTGGAGTGTATCTACATGATTCTATTGTTAGACTCGTTTCTGTACAAAACAGTCCAAATTCAGAAGATGTTAGCTAGCTAGCTAAGTATCTGTGTTCGCTAGCTTGGACATTCAGGTTAGCAGCTAGCTAGTAAGATAAAAACAGAACCCAACACTTACCTATCAGTGCATGAGAACGGTGGCCATTTCGGCGTCACTCTTCCGGCAGGGTAGCCTAGTGGTTAGAATGATGTTTCTTTTGTCCCTGCTACAGTCTGCAAACAAGTTGGCTTGTTGGCTTCGTTTGCTCTGTGTTTGTTTCTGGCTGCTGGAACGTTAGCTAGTTTGCAAGTGACTTTTATTTCTCCTCCGGGTTCATGGCAGCAGGGTCATTTGAGTAGGTGGGGTTTAACTCAAAGACACACCTTGCCTAGAAGGCCAGCCCGAGGAGGCTTGGGGTCAACCTCCTGGTGTTTGTTCAACGTGAAAACACTACACAAGAAAAGGGGTGGCAAAGGGTCGCCCAAGACCTGCGGCTTCCTGCTTTATAGATTACATTGGATTGGAATTGGAATACTTCCCCACTATGTTTCTCTCCAGATTTACCGGAAATTATCATTTCAGACAATTGTTAAATATGGTCATTCAGAACACCATTTCTACGTTAGTAAAATGTTCCTTAGTACCGTCAAATTAAATAAGAAAACAAGTTAACTTTCTCGCAATTTCAAAATCCCATTTCATAAAACCCAAGTTTAAGTCCAGCATATGAAGAGGTTCTGAGGAACGTTTTAATAACTCAGAAAGTGCATTTCACTGGGCCTGGAATAACATTGGCAAAATATTGCCAATGCAACGAATCAAATTTGATTTGAATTGTGTTCTGTGTTGACCATCTTTGACTGAAACCCTATGAGGTCACAACTATCCCTTGATGCAGAGGATTAATGATCTGACTACAGAGTTCACAACTATCCCCTGGTGCAGAGGATTAATGATCTGGCTACAGAGGTCACAACTATCCCCTGGTGCAGAGGATTAATGATCTGGCTACAGAGGTCACAACTATCCCCTGGTGCAGAGGATTAATGATCTGGCTACAGAGGTCACAACTATCCCCTGGTGCAGAGGATTAATGATCTGGCTACAGAGGTCACAACTATCCCCTGGTGCAGAGGATTAATGATCTGGCTACAGAGGTCACAACTATCCCCTGGTGCAGAGGATTAATGATCTGGCTACAGAGGTCACAACTATCCCCTGGTGCAGAGGATTAATGATCTGGCTACAGAGGTCACAACTATCCCCTGGTGCAGAGGATTAATGATCTGACTACAGAGTTCACAACTATCCCCTGGTGCAGAGGATTAATGATCTGGCTACAGAGGTCACAACTATCCCCTGGTGCAGAGGATTAATGATCTGGCTACAGAGGTCACAACTATCCCCTGGTGCAGAGGATTAATGATCTGGCTACAGAGGTCACAACTATCCCCTGGTGCAGAGGATTAATGATCTGGCTACAGAGGTCACAACTATCCCCTGGTGCAGAGGATTAATGATCTGGCTACAGAGGTCACAACTATCCCCTGGTGCAGAGGATTAATGATCTGGCTACAGAGGTCACAACTATCCCCTGGTGCAGAGGATTAATGATCTGGCTACAGAGGTCACAACTATCCCCTGGTGCAGAGGATTAATGATCTGGCTACAGAGGTCACAACTATCCCCTGGTGCAGAGGATTAATGATCTGGCTACAGAGGTCACAACTATCCCCTGGTGCAGAGGATTAATGATCTGACTACAGAGTTCACAACTATCCCCTGGTGCAGAGGATTAATGATCTGGCTACAGAGGTCACAACTATCCCCTGGTGCAGAGGATTAATGATCTGGCTACAGAGGTCACAACTATCCCCTGGTGCAGAGGATTAATGATCTGGCTACAGAGGTCACAACTATCCCCTGGTGCAGAGGATTAATGATCTGGCTACAGAGGTCACAACTATCCCCTGGTGCAGAGGATTAATGATCTGGCTACAGAGGTCACAACTATCCCCTGGTGCAGAGGATTAATGATCTGGCTACAGAGGTCACAACGATCCCCTGGTGCAGAGGAGTAATGATCTGGCTACAGAGGTCACAACTATCCCCTGGTGCAGAGGATTAATGATCTGGCTACAGAGGTCACAACTATCCCCTGATGCAGAGGATTAATGATCTGGCTACAGAGGTCACAACTATCCCCTGGTGCAGAGGAGTAATGATCTGGCTACAGAGGTCACAACTATCCCCTGGTGAAGAGGATTAATGATCTGGCTACAGAGGTCACAACTATCCCCTGGTGCAGAGGAGTAATGATCTGGCTACAGAGGTCACAACTATCCCCTGGTGCAGAGGAGTAATGATCTGGCTTCAGAGGTCACAACTATCCCCTGGTGCAGAGGAGTAATGATCTGGCTACAGAGGTCACAACTATCCCCTGGTGCAGAGGATTAATGATCTGGCTACAGAGGTCACAACGATCCCCTGGTGCAGAGGAGTAATGATCTGGCTACAGAGGTCACAACTATCCCCTGGTGCAGAGGAGTAATGATCTGGCTGCTGGTATGAAGATTACAGGTTCAATCGCACATTGTTCAAACATGTTTCTTTAGAATATTTAAAAAGGAATTGAGGCTCAGATACAGTCTACTGCCAGAGAGGATGTCTTTGTTAACTATATCAGCAACAATATAGTCCTGAAATGGGAATTGCCATAAAACATGGAGAGAAACCAAATGGGGATGTTTTATCTTATACTTTAACGAGCACATTAACGATAACATTGATTTGCATGCTGAGAATGTTGTGGTAATATTAGGTCAAACTTAAATATGACATTTTCTAAATGTTCTGAAATGTTCTGAGGACCTCCAAGACAAGGTCAAAAATGTACATTGCGTATATTTTGTTCAACCTAAACCAAATATGAACGTCTTATTTACTGACTTATTTCATTCCTGCAAAAGGAACATTTTGTGCACATTGGAGTTTGTGTGTTCTGGGGACATGTCTCTTATCATATCCCCACAATGTTCCCACAACCCACAATGTTCCCACAACCTAATGAAACACTCTGAAAACCTTTAAAGAACAGATTAAATGTGTTCTGGGAACCTATCTCTTGTCATGTCAACACAATGTTCCCACAACCTAAAGAAACACTCTGAAAACCTTTAAAGAACAGATTAAATGTGTTCTGGGAACCTATCTCTTGTCATATCCCCACAATGTTCCCACAACCTAATGAAACACTCTGAAAACCTTTAAAGGACAGATTAAATGTATTCTGGGAACCTATCTTGTCATATCCCCACAATGTTCCCAAAACCTAATGAAACACTCTGAAAACCTTTAAAGAACAGATTAAATGTGTTTTGGGAACCTATCTCTTGTCATGTCAACACAATGTTCCCACAACCTAAATAAACATTCTGAAAACCTTTAGAGAACAGATTAAATGTATTCTGGGAACGTTCTTGTAACCTCAGGGGAATGTTTTCACATCAACATTGTAAAATCATCCACACAACTGGACAGTTTTAGATTTTTTGAGAACATTTGCCGCAACCTAACGAATGCTTTGGGAACTTTCACAGAACCCTTTTTGGTTTGCTGGGTTAGTTCCAACCATTCCATGTGTTCCATGAAGATTTACTGGAAGGTAGAAATGTACTACCTTGTATTACCACAGCCTCCAATGACTATATCCACCACTCCCATGTACTGGAACAGCTCCAGCCCTTAGGTTTTTCTACATGGGGAAAAGGGTGCTCAGCTGAGTAATACAGCATTCTGACTTCCACCCACTCCTCCCCTAAGGCGCTCTGCCCCTTCCTCCACTGAGGCGCTCTGCCCCCTCCTCCACTGAGGCACTCTGCCCCTTCCTCCACTGAGGCGCTCTGCCCCCTCCTACACTGAGGCGCTCTGCCCCTTCCTCCCCTGAGGCGCTCTGCCCCCTCCTTCACTGAGGCGCTCTGCCCCCTCCTCCACTGTGGCACTCTGCCCCCTCCTCCACTGAGGCACTCTGCCCCCTCCTCAACTGAGGCTCTCTGCCCCTTCCTCCACTGAGCTGCTCTGCCTCCTCCTCCACTGAGGCGCTCTGCCCCTTCCTCCACTGACGCACTCTGCCCCCTCCTCCACTGAGGCGCTCTGCCCCTTCCTCCACTGAGGCGCTCTGCCCCCTCCTACACTGAGGCGCTCTGCCCCCTCCTCCACTGAGGCACTCTGCCCCTTCCTCCACTGAGGCGCTCTGCCCCCTCCTCCACTGAGGCGCTCTGCCCCCTCCTCCACTGAGGCGCTCTGCCCCCTCCTCCACTGAGGCGCTCTGCCCCCTCCTCCACTGAGGTGCTCTGCCCCCTCCTCCCCTGAGGCACTCTGCCCCCTCCTCCACTGAGGCGCTCTACCCCCTCCTCCCCTGCGGCACTTCGTCAAGTGGAAATGGGAAGGGCAGAATTCTGATCGTTACACAGGAGTTGCTGCTGAATGTTTTGATACCTGAGGGCAGGTGACTCACCTGTGTACATACACATGTACACGAGCACATGCATATATAAAGGCAGAGTCTAAATGAATACATAAAGGCAGTCTAAATGCATACATAAAGGCAGTCTAAAGGAATACATAAAGGCAGTCTAAATGCATACATAAAGGCAGTCTAAATGAATACATAAAGGCAGTCTAAATGAATACATAAAGGCAGTCTAAATGCATACATAAAGGCAGTCTAACTGCATATATAAAGGCAGAGTCTAAATGCATACATAAAGGCAGTCTAAATGCATACATAAAGGCAGTCTAAATGCATACATAAAGGCAGTCTAAATGCATACACAAAGGCAGTCTAAATGCATACATAAAGGCAGTCTAAATGCATACATAAAGGCAGTCTAAATGCATACATAAAGGCAGTCTAACTGCATATATAAAGGCAGAGTCTAAATGCATACATGAAGGCAGTCTAAATGCATACATAAAGGCAGTCTAACTGCATATATAAAGGCAGAGTCTAAATGCATACATAAAGGCAGTCTAAATGCATACATATAGGCAGTCTAAATGCATACATAACGGCAGTCTAAATGCATACATAAAGGCAGAGTCTAAATGCATACATATAGGCAGTCTAAATGCATACATATAGGCAGTCTAAATGCATATATAAAGGCAGTCTAAATGCATACATATAGGCAGTCTAAATGCATACATATAGGCAGTCTAAATGCATATATAAAGGCAGTCTAAATGCATACATATAGGCAGTCTAAATGCATACATATAGGCAGAGTCTAAATGCATACATAAAGGCAGAGTCTAAATGCATACATATAGGCAGTCTAAATGCATACATAAAGGCAGTCTAAATGCATACATAAAGGCAGAGTCTAAATGCATACATAAAGGCAGTCTAAATGCATACATAAAGGCAGTCTAAATGCATACATATAGGCAGAGTCTAAATGCATACATATAGGCAGTCTAAATGCATACATAAAGGCAGTCTAAATGCATACATATAGGCAGTCTAAATGCACACATAAAGGCAGTCTAAATGCATACATAAAGGCAGTCTAAATGCATACATAAAGGCAGTCTAACTGCATATATAAAGGCAGAGTCTAAATGCATACATAAAGGCAGTCTAAATGCATATATAAAGGCAGAGTCTAAATGCATACATAAAGGCAGTCTAAATGCATACATAAATGCAGTCTAAATGCATACATACAGGCAGTCTAAATGCATACATAAAGGCAGTCTAAATTCATACATATAGGCAGAGTCTAAATGCATACATAAAGGCAGTCTAAATGCATACATAAAGGCAGTCTAAATGCATACATAAAGGCAGAGTCTAAATGCATACATATAGGCAGTCTAAATGCATACATAAAGGCAGTCTAAATGCATACATATAGGCAGTCTAAATGCACACATAAAGGCAGTCTAAATGCATACATAAAGGCAGTCTAAATGCATACATAAAGGCAGTCTAACTGCATACATAAAGGCAGTCTAAATGCATACATACAGGCAGTCTAAATGCATACATGAAGGCAGTCTAAATTCATACATACAGGCAGTCTAAATGCATACTTAAAGGCAGAGTCTAAATGCATACATATAGGCAGTCTAAATGCATACATAAAGGCAGAGTCTAAATGCATACATATAGGCAGTCTAAATGCATACATAAAGGCAGAGTCGAAATGCATACATAAAGGCAGAGTCTAAATGCATACATATAGGCAGTCTAAATGCATATATAAAGGCAGAGTCTAAATGCATACATATAGGCAGTCTAACTGCATATATAAAGGCAGTCTAAATGCATACATAAAGGCAGTCTAAATGCATATATAAAGGCAGTCTAAATGCATATATAAAGGCAGAGTCTAAATGCATACATAAAGGCAGTCTAAATGCATACATAAAGGCAGTCTAAATGCATATATAAAGGCAGTCTAAATGCATATATAAAGGCAGAGTCTAAATGCATACATAAAGGCAGTCTAAATGCATACATAAAGGCAGTCTAAATGCATATATAAAGGCAGAGTCTAAATGCATACATAAAGGCAGAGTCTAAATGCATACATAAAGGCAGTCTAAATGCATACATAAAGGCAGTCTAAATGCATACATAAAGGCAGTCTAAATGCATACATAAAGGCAGAGTCTAAATGCATACATAAAGGCAGTCTAACTGCATATATAAAGGCAGAGTCTAAATGCATACATAAAGGCAGTCTAAATGCATACATATAGGCAGTCTAAATGCATACATAACGGCAGTCTAAATGCATACATAAAGGCAGAGTCTAAATGCATACATATAGGCAGTCTAAATGCATACATATAGGCAGTCTAAATGCATATATAAAGGCAGTCTAAATGCATACATAAAGGCAGTCTAAATGCATACATATAGGCAGTCTAAATGCATACATATAGGCAGTCTAAATGCATATATAAAGGCAGTCTAAATGCATACATATAGGCAGTCTAAATGCATACATATAGGCAGAGTCTAAATGCATACATAAAGGCAGAGTCTAAATGCATACATAAAGGCAGTCTAAATGCATACATAAAGGCAGTCTAAATGCATAAATATAGGCAGAGTCTAAATGCATACATATAGGCAGTCTAAATGCATACATAAAGGCAGTCTAAATGCATACATATAGGCAGTCTAAATGCACACATAAAGGCAGTCTAAATGCATACATAAAGGCAGTCTAAATGCATACATAAAGGCAGTCTAACTGCATATATAAAGGCAGAGTCTAAATGCATACATAAAGGCAGTCTAAATGCATATATAAAGGCAGAGTCTAAATGCATACATAAAGGCAGTCTAAATGCATACATAAATGCAGTCTAAATGCATACATACAGGCAGTCTAAATGCATACATAAAGGCAGTCTAAATTCATACATATAGGCAGAGTCTAAATGCATACATAAAGGCAGTCTAAATGCATACATAAAGGCAGTCTAAATGCATACATAAAGGCAGAGTCTAAATGCATACATATAGGCAGTCTAAATGCATACATAAAGGCAGTCTAAATGCATACATATAGGCAGTCTAAATGCACACATAAAGGCAGTCTAAATGCATACATAAAGGCAGTCTAAATGCATACATAAAGGCAGTCTAACTGCATACATAAAGGCAGTCTAAATGCATACATACAGGCAGTCTAAATGCATACATAAAGGCAGTCTAAATTCATACATACAGGCAGTCTAAATGCATACTTAAAGGCAGAGTCTAAATGCATACATATAGGCAGTCTAAATGCGTACATAAAGGCAGAGTCTAAATGCATACATATAGGCAGTCTAAATGCATACATAAAGGCAGAGTCGAAATGCATACATAAAGGCAGAGTCTAAATGCATACATAAAGGCAGTCTAAATGCATATATAAAGGCAGTCTAAATGCATATATAAAGGCAGAGTCTAAATGCATACATAAAGGCAGTCTAAATGCATACATAAAGGCAGTCTAAATGCATATATAAAGGCAGAGTCTAAATGCATACATAAAGGCAGAGTCTAAATGCATACATAAAGGCAGTCTAAATGCATACATAAAGGCAGTCTAAATGCATACATAAAGGCAGTCTAAATGCATACATAAAGGCAGAGTCTAAATGCATACATAAAGGCAGTCTAAATGCATACATATAGGCAGAGTCTAAATGCATACATATAGGCAGTCTAAATGAATACATAAAGGCAGTCTAAATGCATACATATAGGCAGAGTCTAAATGCATACATAAAGGCAGTCTAAATGCATACATATAGGCAGTCTAAATGCATACATATAGGCAGTCTAAATGCATACATATAGGCAGAGTCTAAATGCATACATAAAGGCAGAGTCTAAATGCATACATATAGGCAGTCTAAATGCATACATATAGGCAGTCTAAATGCATACTTAAAGGCAGTCTAAATGCATACATAAAGGCAGAGTCTAAATGCATACATATAGGCAGTCTAAATGCATACATAAAGGCAGTCTAAATGCATACATAAAGGCAGAGTCTAAATGCATACATATAGGCAGTCTAAATGCATACATAAAGGCAGTCTAAATGCATACATAAAGGCAGTCTAACTGCATACATAAAGACAGAGTCTAAATGCATACATAAAGGCAGAGTCTAAATGCATACATAAAGGCAGAGTCTAAATGTATACATATAGGCAGTCTAAATGCATGCATATAGGCAGAGTCTAAATGCATACATAAAGGCAGAGTCTAAATGCATACATATAGGCAGTCTAAATGCATACATAAAGGCAGAGTCTAAATGCATACATAAAGGCAGTCTAAATGCATACATAAAGGCAGTCTAAATGCATACATATAGGCAGAGTCTAAATGCATACATATAGGCAGTCTAAATGAATACATAAAGGCAGTCTAAATGCATACATTTAGGCAGAGTCTAAATGCATACATAAAGGCAGTCTAAATGCATACATATAGGCAGTCTAAATGCATACATATAGGCAGTCTAAATGCATACATATAGGCAGAGTCTAAATGCATACATAAAGGCAGAGTCTAAATGCATACATATAGGCAGTCTAAATGCATACATATAGGCAGTCTAAATGCATACTTAAAGGCAGTCTAAATGCATACATAAAGGCAAAGTCTAAATGCATACATAACGGCAGTCTAAATGCATACATAAAGGCAGTCTAAATGCATACATAAAGGCAGAGTCTAAATGCATACATATAGGCAGTCTAAATGCATACATAAAGGCAGTCTAAATGCATACATATAGGCAGAGTCTAAATGCATACATAAAGGCAGAGTCTAAATGCATACATAAAGGCAGAGTCTAAATGGATAGATATAGGCAGTCTAAATGCATGCATAAAGGCAGTCTAACTGCATACATAAAGGCAGAGTCTAAATGCATACATATAGGCAGTCTAAATGCATGCATAAAGGCAGTCTAACTGCATACATAAAGGCAGTCTAAATTCATACATATAGGCAGAGTCTAAATGCATACATAAAGGCAGTCTAAATGCATACATAAAGGCAGTCTAAATGCATACATAAAGGCAGAGTCTAAATGCATACATATAGGCAGTCTAAATGCATACATAAAGGCAGTCTAAATGCATACATATAGGCAGTCTAAATGCACACATAAAGGCAGTCTAAATGCATACATAAAGGCAGTCTAAATGCATACATAAAGGCAGTCTAACTGCATACATAAAGGCAGTCTAAATGCATACATACAGGCAGTCTAAATGCATACATAAAGGCAGTCTAAATTCATACATACAGGCAGTCTAAATGCATACTTAAAGGCAGAGTCTAAATGCATACATATAGGCAGTCTAAATGCGTACATAAAGGCAGAGTCTAAATGCATACATATAGGCAGTCTAAATGCATACATAAAGGCAGAGTCGAAATGCATACATAAAGGCAGAGTCTAAATGCATACATATAGGCAGTCTAAATGCATACATAAAGGCAGTCTAAATGCATATATAAAGGCAGCGTCTAAATGCATACATAAAGGCAGTCTAAATGCATACATAAAGGCAGTCTAAATGCATATATAAAGGCAGAGTCTAAATGCATACATAAAGGCAGAGTCTAAATGCATACATAAAGGCAGTCTAAATGCATACATAAAGGCAGTCTAAATGCATACATAAAGGCAGTCTAAATGCATACATAAAGGCAGAGTCTAAATGCATACATAAAGGCAGTCTAAATGCATACATATAGGCAGAGTCTAAATGCATACATATAGGCAGTCTAAATGAATACATAAAGGCAGTCTAAATGCATACATATAGGCAGAGTCTAAATGCATACATAAAGGCAGTCTAAATGCATACATATAGGCAGTCTAAATGCATACATATAGGCAGTCTAAATGCATACATATAGGCAGAGTCTAAATGCATACATAAAGGCAGAGTCTAAATGCATACATATAGGCAGTCTAAATGCATACATATAGGCAGTCTAAATGCATACTTAAAGGCAGTCTAAATGCATACATAAAGGCAGAGTCTAAATGCATACATATAGGCAGTCTAAATGCATACATAAAGGCAGTCTAAATGCATACATAAAGGCAGAGTCTAAATGCATACATATAGGCAGTCTAAATGCATACATAAAGGCAGTCTAAATGCATACATAAAGGCAGTCTAACTGCATACATAAAGACAGAGTCTAAATGCATACATAAAGGCAGAGTCTAAATGCATACATAAAGGCAGAGTCTAAATGTATACATATAGGCAGTCTAAATGCATGCATATAGGCAGAGTCTAAATGCATACATAAAGGCAGAGTCTAAATGCATACATATAGGCAGTCTAAATGCATACATAAAGGCAGAGTCTAAATGCATACATAAAGGCAGTCTAAATGCATACATAAAGGCAGTCTAAATGCATACATATAGGCAGAGTCTAAATGCATACATATAGGCAGTCTAAATGAATACATAAAGGCAGTCTAAATGCATACATTTAGGCAGAGTCTAAATGCATACATAAAGGCAGTCTAAATGCATACATATAGGCAGTCTAAATGCATACATATAGGCAGTCTAAATGCATACATATAGGCAGAGTCTAAATGCATACATAAAGGCAGAGTCTAAATGCATACATATAGGCAGTCTAAATGCATACATATAGGCAGTCTAAATGCATACTTAAAGGCAGTCTAAATGCATACATAAAGGCAAAGTCTAAATGCATACATAACGGCAGTCTAAATGCATACATAAAGGCAGTCTAAATGCATACATAAAGGCAGAGTCTAAATGCATACATATAGGCAGTCTAAATGCATACATAAAGGCAGTCTAAATGCATACATATAGGCAGAGTCTAAATGCATACATAAAGGCAGAGTCTAAATGCATACATAAAGGCAGAGTCTAAATGGATAGATATAGGCAGTCTAAATGCATGCATAAAGGCAGTCTAACTGCATACATAAAGGCAGAGTCTAAATGCATACATATAGGCAGTCTAAATGCATGCATAAAGGCAGTCTAACTGCATACATAAAGGCAGAGTCTAAATGCATACATAAAGGCAGGGTCTAAATGCATACATATAGGCAGAGTCTAAATGCATACATAAAGGCAGGGTCTAAATGCATACATATAGGCAGTCTAAATGCATACATAAAGGCAGAGTCTAAATGCATACATAAAGGCAGAGTCTAAATGCATACATAAAGGCAGAGTCTAAATGCATATATAAAGGCAGAGTCTAACTGCATACATAAAGGCAGAGTCTAAATGCATACATATAGGCAGTCTAAATGCATACATAAAGGCAGAGTCTAAATGCATACATAAAGGCAGTCTGAATGCATACATAAAGGCAGTCTAAATGCATACATATAGGCAGAGTCTAAATGCATACATAAAGGCAGTCTAAATGCATACATATAGGCAGTCTAAATGCATACATATAGGCAGTCTAACTGCATACATAAAGGCAGTCTAAATGCATACATATAGGCAGTCTAAATGCATACATAAAGGCAGAGTCTAAATGCATACATATAGGCAGTCTAAATGCATACATAAAGGCAGAGTCTAAATGCATACATATAGGCAGTCTAACTGCATACATAAAGGCAGAGTCTAAATGCATACATAAAGGCAGAGTCTAAATGCATACATATAGGCAGTCTAACTGCATACATAAAGGCAGAGTCTAAATGCATACATAAAGGCAGAGTCTAAATGCATACATATAGGCAGAGTCTAAATGCATACATATAGGCAGTCTAACTGCATACATAAAGGCAGAGTCTAAATGCATACATATAGGCAGTCTAAATGCATACATATAGGCAGTCTAAATGCATGCATAAAGGCAGTCTAACTGCATATATAAAGGCAGAGTCTAAATGCATACATAAAGGCAGTCTAAATGCATACATATAGGCAGTCTAAATGCATACATATAGGCAGTCTAAATGCATGCATAAAGGCAGTCTAACTGCATATATAAAGGCAGTCTAAATGCATACATATAGGCAGTCTAACTGCATACATAAAGGCAGTCTAAATGCATACATATAGGCAGTCTAAATGCATACATAAAGGCAGAGTCTAAATGCATACATATAGGCAGTCTAACTGCATACATAAAGGCAGAGTCTAAATGCATACATAAAGGCAGAGTCTAAATGCATATATAAAGGCAGTCTAAATGCATATATAAAGGCAGTCTAAATGCATACATAAAGGCAGTCTAACTGCATACATAAAGGCAGAGTCTAAATGCATACATAAAGGCAGAGTCTAAATGCATATATAAAGGCAGTCTAAATGCATACATAAAGGCAGTCTAAATGCATATATAAAGGCAGTCTAAATGCATACATAAAGGCAGAGTCTAAATGCATACATAAAGGCAGTCTAAATGCATACATAAAGGCAGAGTCTAAATGCATACATAAAGGCAGTCTAAATGCATACATAA